>NC_080800.1:128322308-128487651 GCF_028018385.1 Neofelis nebulosa
TAGAATAATAGTCATAAAATTAATCGCTGGGCTTGAAAACAGTATACAGGACAGCAGAGAATCTCTTGCCACAGAGATCAAGGGACTAAGGAACAGTCACGAGGAGCTGAAAAGCGCTTTAAACGAAATGCAAAACAAAATGGAAACCACGACGGCTCGGATTGAAGAGGCAGAGGAGAGAATAGGTGAACTAGAAGATAAAGTTATGGAGAAAGAGGAAGCTGAAAGAAAGAGAGATAAAAAAATCCAGGAGTATGAGGGGAAAATTAGAGAACTAAGTGATACACTAAAAAGAAATAATATACACATAATTGGTATTCCAGAGGAGGAAGAGAGAGGGAAAGGTGCTGAAGGGGTACTTGAAGAAATTATAGCTGAGAACTTCCCTGAACTGGGGAAGGAAAAAGGCATTGAAATCCAAGAGGCACAGAGAACTCCCTTCAGACGTAACTTGAATCGATCTTCTGCACGACATATCATAGTGAAACTGGCAAAATACAAGGATAAAGAGAAAATTCTGAAAGCAGCAAGGGATAAACGTGCCCTCACATATAAAGGGAGACCTATAAGACTCGTGACTGATCTCTCCTTTGAAACTTGGCAGGCCAGAAAGGCTTGGCACGATATCTTCAGTGTGCTAAACAGAAAAAATATGCAGCCGAGAATCCTTTATCCAGCAAGTCTGTCATTTAGAATAGAAGGAGAGATAAAGGTCTTCCCAAACAAACAAAAACTGAAGGAATTTGTCACCACGAAACCAGCCCTACAAGAGATCCTAAGGGGGATCCTGTGAGACAAAGTACCAGAGACATCACTACAAGCATAAAACATACAGACATCACAATGACTCTAAACCCGTATCTTTCTATAATAACACTGAATGTAAATGGATTAAATGCGCCAACCAAAAGACATAGGGTATCAGAATGGATAAAAAAACAAGACCCATCTATTTGCTGTCTACAAGAGACTCATTTGAGATCTGAGGACACCTTTAGATTGAGAATGAGGGGATGGAGAACTATTTATCATGCTACTGGAAGCCAAAAGAAAGCTGGAGTAGCCATACTTATATCAGACAAACTAGACTTTAAATTAAAGGCTGTAACAAGAGATGAAGAAGGGCATTATATAATAATTACAGGGTCTATCCATCAGGAAGAGCTAACAATTATAAATGTCTATGCGCCAAATACCGGAGCCCCCAGATATATAAAACAGTTACTCATAAACATAAGCAACCTTACTGATAAGAATGTGGTCATTGCAGGGGACTTTAACACCCCACTTACAGAAATGGATAGATCATCTAGACACACAGTCAATAAAGAAACAAGGGCCCTGAATGATACATTGGATCAGATGGACTTGACAGATATATTTAGAACTCTGCATCCCAAAGCAACAGAATATACTTTCTTCTCGAGTGCACATGGAACATTCTCCAAGATAGATCATATACTGGGTCACAAAACAGCCCTTCATAAGTTTACAAGAATTGAAATTATACCATGCATACTTTCAGACCACAATGCTATGAAGCTTGAAATCAACCACAGGAAAAAGTCTGGAAAACCTCCAAAAGCATGGAGGTTAAAGAACACCCTACTAACGAATGAGTGGGTCAACCAGGCAATTAGAGAAGAAATTAAAAAATATATGGAAACAAACGAAAATGAAAATACAACAATCCAAACTCTTTGGGACGCAGCGAAGGCAGTCCTGAGAGGAAAATACATCGCAATCCAGGCCTATCTCAAGAAACAAGAAAAATCCCAAATACAAAATCTAACAGCACACCTAAAGGAAATAGAAGCAGAACAGCAAAGGCAGCCTAAACCCAGCAGAAGAAGAGAAATCATAAAGATCAGAGCAGAAATAAACAATATAGAATCTAAAAAAACTGTAGAGCAGATCAACGAAACCAAGAGTTGGTTTTTTGAAAAAATAAACAAAATTGACAAACCTCTAGCCAGGCTTCTCAAAAAGAAAAGGGAGATGACCCAAATAGATAAAATCATGAATGAAAATGGAATTATTACAACCAATCCCTCAGAGATACAAACAATTATCAGGGAATACTATGAAAAATTATATGCCAACAAATTGGACAACCTTGAAGAAATGGACAAATTCCTAAACACCCACACTCTTCCAAAACTCAATCAGGAGGAAATAGAAAGCTTGAACAGACCCATAACCAGCGAAGAAATTGAATCGGTTATCAAAAATCTCCCAACAAATAAGAGTCCAGGACCAGATGGCTTCCCAGGGGAGTTCTACCAGACGTTTAAAGCAGAGATAATACCTATCCTTCTCAAGCTATTCCAAGAAATAGAAAGGGAAGGAAAACTTCCAGACTCATTCTATGAAGCCAGTATTACTTTGATTCCTAAACCAGACAGAGACCCAGTAAAAAAAGAGAACTACAGGCCAATATCCCTGATGAATATGGATGCAAAAATTCTCAATAAGATACTAGCAAATCGAATTCAACAGCATATAAAAAGAATTATTCACCATGATCAAGTGGGATTCATTCCTGGGATGCAGGGCTGGTTCAACATTCGCAAATCGATCAACGTGATACATCACATTAACAAAAAAAAAGAGAAGAACCATATGATCCTGTCAATCGATGCAGAAAAGGCCTTTGACAAAATCCAGCACCCTTTCTTAATAAAAACCCTTGAGAAAGTCGGGATAGAAGGAACATACTTAAAGATCATAAAAGCCATTTATGAAAAGCCCACAGCTAACATCATCCTCAATGGGGAAAAACTGAGAGCTTTTTCCCTGAGATCAGGAACACGACAGGGATGCCCACTCTCACCGCTGTTGTTTAATATAGTGCTGGAAGTTCTAGCATCAGCAATCAGACAACAAAAGGAAATCAAAGGCATCAAAATTGGCAAAGATGAAGTCAAGCTTTCGCTTTTTGCAGATGACATGATATTATACATGGAAAATCCGATAGACTCCACCAAAAGTCTGCTAGAACTGATACATGAATTCAGCAAAGTTGCAGGATACAAAATCAATGTACAGAAATCAGTTGCATTCTTATACACTAACAATGAAGCAACAGAAAGACAAATAAAGAAACTGATCCCATTCACAATTGCACCAAGAAGCATAAAATACCTAGGAATAAATCTAACCAAAGATGTAAAAGATCTGTATGCTGAAAACTATAGAAAGCTTATGCAGGTAATTGAAGAAGATATAAAGAAATGGAAAGACATTCCCTGCTCATGGATTGGAAGAATAAATATTGTCAAAATGTCAATACTACCCAAAGCTATCTACACATTCAATGCAATCCCAATCAAAATTGCACCAGCATTCTTCTTGAAACTAGAACAAGCAATCCTAAAATTCATATGGAACCACAAAAGGCCCCGAATAGCCAAAGTAATTTTGAAGAAGACCAAAGCAGGAGGCATCACAATCCCAGACTTTAGCCTCTACTACAAAGCTGTCATCATCAAGACAGCATGGTATTGGCATAAAAACAGACACATAGACCAATGGAATCGAATAGAAACCCCAGAACTAGACCCACAAACGTATGGCCAACTCATTTTTGACAAAGCAGGAAAGAACATCCAATGGAAAAAAGACAGTCTCTTTAACAAATGGTGCTGGGAGAACTGGACAGCAACATGCAGAAGGTTGAAACTAGACCACTTTCTCACACCATTCACAAAAATAAACTCAAAATGGATAAAGGACCTGAATGTGACACAGGAAACCATCAAAACCTTAGAGGAGAAAGCAGGAAAAGACCTCTCTGACCTCAGCCATAGCAATCTCTTACTCGGCACATCCCCAAAGGCAAGGGAATTAAAAGCAAAAGTGAATTACTGGGACCTTATGAAGATAAAAAGCTTCTGCACAGCAAAGGAAACAACCAACAAAACTAAAAGGCAACCAACGGAATGGGAAAAGATATTTGCAAATGACACATCGGACAAAGGGCTAGTATCCAAAATCTATAAAGAGCTCATCAAACTCCACACCCGAAAAACAAATAACCCAGTGAAGAAATGGGCAGAAAACATGAATAGACACTTCTCTAAAGAAGACATCTGGATGGCCAACAGGCACATGAAAAGATGTTCAACGTCGCTCCTCATCAGGGAAATACAAATCAAAACCACACTCAGATACCACCTCACACCAGTCAGAGTGGCCAAAATGAAGAAATCAGGAGACTATAGATGCTGGAGAGGATGTGGAGAGACGGGAACCCTCTTGCACTGTTGGTGGGAATGCAAATTGGTGCAGCCGCTCTGGAAAGCAGTGTGGAGGTTCCTCAGAAAATTAAAAATAGACCTACCCTATGACCCAGCAATAGCACTGCTAGGAATTTATCCAAGGGATACAGGAGTACTGATGCATAGGGGCACTTGTACCCCAATGTTTATAGCAGCACTCTCAACAATCGCCAAATTATGGAAAGAGCCTAAATGTCCATCAACTGATGAATGGATAAAGAAATTGTGGTTTATATACACAATGGAATACTACGTGGCAATGAGAAAGAATGAAATATGGCCTTTTGTAGCAACGTGGATGGAACTGGAGAGTGTGATGCTAAGTGAAATAAGCCATACAGAGAAAGACAGATACCATATGGTTTCACTCTTATGTGGATCCTGAGAAACGTAACAGAAACCCATGGGGGAGGGGAAGGGAAAAAAAAAAAAAAGAGGTTAGAGTGGGAGAGAGCCAAAGCATAAGAGACTGTTAAAAACTGAGAACAAACTGAGGGTTGATGGGGGGTGGGAGGGAGGGCAGGGTGGGTGATGGGTATTGAGGAGGGCACCTTTTGGGATGAGCACTGGGTGTTGTATGGAAACCAATTTGACAGTAAATTTCATATATTAAAAAATAAATAAATAAATAAATAAATAAATAAATAAAAAAAGAATGAAATATTTCCATTTGCAACTATGTGGATGGAACTAGCGTGTAATATGCTAAGTGAAATAAGTCAGTCAGAGAAGGACAAATATCATGACTTCACTCATATGTGGAATTTATGAAACAAAACAGATAAAAATAGGGGAAGGGAAGGAAAAATAAAATAAGATAAAAAGAGAGAGGGAGGCAAACCATAAAAGACTCTTAAATACAGAAAACAAAAAGAGGGTTGTTAGAGGGGAGGGGATGGGAGGATGGGCTAAATGGGTGATGGGCATTAAGGAGGGTACTTGTGGATGAGCACTGGGTGTTATGTGTAAGTGATGAATCACTAAATTCTCCTGAAATCAATACTACACTGAATGTTAATTAACTTGAATCTAAATTTTAAAAGAAGAATGGATGTTGTACTTTGTCAAAAGCTTTTTATGCATCAATTAAAAGGACCATATTGTCCTTTTCTTTTACTGATGTCATGTAGCATGTTGATTGATTTGTGAATATTGACCCACCCTTGCAGCTCAGGAATAAGCTCCAGGTGATCGTGGCAAATGATTTTTTAATGTATTGTGGGATACAGTTTGCTAGTATTTTATTGAGAGTTTTGCACCTATGTTCATCAAGATTATTGGCTTGTAGTTCTCTTTTTAGTGGTATCCTTATCTGGTTTTGGTATCAGGGTAATGGTGGCATCATAGAATGAATTTGGAAGCTATCTTTCCTCTTCTATTTTTTTGGAATAGTTTGAGAAGAATAGGTATTAACTCTTCTTTAAATGTTTGGTAGAATATGCCTGTGAAGCCATCAGGCCTCGAGGTTTTGTTTATTGGGGTTTTTTAGATTACTGATTCAATTTCTTTGCTGTGTATTGGTCTGTTCAAGTTTTCTATTTCTTTCTGAATTCAGTTTGGGAGGTTATATGTTTCTAAGAATTTATCCATTTCTTCTAGCCTGTCTAATTTTTTGGCATATAGTTTTTCATAATATTCTCTTAAAATTGTATTTCCGTGGTGTTGTTATTTATCCTCTCTCATCTGAGATTTTATTTATTTGGGTCTTTTCCCTTTTCTTTTTGATAAGTGTGGCTAGAGGTTTATAAATTTTTTCAAAGAACCAGTTCCTGGTTTCATTGATATGTTCTATTGTTTTTGTTTTGTTTGTTTTAGTTTCTATCTCACTTATTTCTGTTCTAAACTTTATTAGTTCTTTCTTCTACTGGCTTTAGGCTTTGTTGTTCTTTTTCTAGCTCCTTTAGGTGTAATGTTACGTTGTTTATTTGAGATTTTCCTTGCTTCATGATGTAAGCCTGTATTGCTATATACTTTCCTGCTAGGATCACTTTTGCTGCATCCCAAATGTTTTTGACCGTTGTGTTTACATTTTCATTTGTTTCCAGGTATTTTTTAATTTTTTTCTCTGAGTACCTGGTTGACCCATTCATTATTTAGTAGTATGTTGTTTAACCTCCATGTGTTTGTGGTCTTTCCAGATTTTTTCTTTGATTGACTTTTAGTTTGATAGCGTTATGGTCAGAAAAGTTGCGTGGTATGATTTTATTCTTTATTCGTTGAGGACTATTTTGTGATCTAATATGTAATCTATTCTGGAGAATATTCTGTGTGCACCTGAAAGAATGTGTATTCTGCTGTTTTAAGATGGAGTGTTATAATGGGCACTGTGTTATATGTAAGTGATCAATCACTAAATTCTATAGATGAAACCAGTTTTACCATATATGTTATCTAACAAAAATTTAAATAAAAACTTGAAAAAAATAAATGAAATAAGAATCAAAAAAGAAAGAAAAAGAAAAATAAAACAAAGGAATGCTCTAAATATATCTTTTAAATCCATCTTTCCAGTATGTCATTCAAAGCCATTGTTTCTTTGTTAATTTTCTGTTTAGATGATCTGTCCATTAATGTAAGTGGGGCATTAAAGTCCCCTACTATTATTGTATTATTATCCATGAGGTTTTTTATGTTTGTTATTAATTGTTTTATATATTTGGGTGCTTTCATATTGGGTGCATAAATATTTACAATTGTTATATCTTCTTGTTGGATTGTCCCCTTTATTATGATATAATGCCCTTATTTGCCACTTATTACAGACTGTTTTAAAGTCTACTTTGTGTGATGTAAGTATTGCTACTTATAGTTACTGGTGTGGGTAGGGGTTTGTATTGGTCTTCTTGGTGAGGGGCCAGCTGTGCTAGGACTGATGGAAGCTTGACTAAGAAGGGCAGTCCAGCCAGAGCACAGGGGCGTAGGGCTTGTTGTAAGCAAGTTAGGTAGCCAGTGTCAGTGCTGTGCTGCTTCCTGCAGGTGGCTCTGTGTTTATGCTGAGGGGTGGGGATGGGAAAAGGCACCAGCCAGCTCCTTTGTTCCTGAAGAGGTGTCTCTGTGAACCTTGACTCTCAGGGACACCTGAGAAGAGCTGATAATCTCCCCACTGTATACCCAGGGTATACCCAGGGTATACTCTTCAGATCACTGTTTCCATGCTGTCTGCCTCCCAGGTTGTTTGCCTGCCTTCTCTCCAAGAGTAGTGCAGTGCCCTCTAGGCCCTTTCCCAGCCAAATCCACTGACCTTTAAAACTCCAGGATTGGGCACCTGGGTGGCTCAGTCGGTTGGGCTGCCGACTTCGGCTCAGGTCATGATCTCGCGGTCCATGAGTTCGAGTCCCGCGTCGGGCTCTGTGCTGACAGCTCAGAGCCTGGAGCCTGCTTCAGATTCTGTGTCTCCCTCTCTCTGACCCTCCCCTGTTCATGCTCTGTCTCTCTCTGTCTCAAAAATAAATAAAACGTTAAAAAAATTTTTAAAAAAATAAATAAAAATAAATAAAACTCCAGGATTTAGGCCCTGCTGGTTGCAAGAACTCACGAAATTCAGCCCCTCTTGATTTCCAAGCCAATGGCTTTGGGGAAGCGTTCCTCTTGTGTGTTCCTCTGTGTGTTCATCTCTGTCTCACCTTTCTCCACAAACATGGTTCCCTCCCATCCATATCAGCCATGATCCATTTCTCTCCTAAACCACATACCCCTACTTCCTATCTTCTTCAATGTGGCTTCTTCTCTCCCTTTAGTTATAGAGTTTGTTCTGTCAGCCTTCAGGTTGATTTCTGGGATATTTAAGATGATTTGATAATTATTTACTTGTGTTCATGGGATAAGGTGAGTCTAGGGTCCTTCTACCCCACTGCCATCTTCCTCCTCTGATTCTATAGTCTTTGCTTTACAGTCTGTTTTGTACAATATAAATATTGCTACTCTGGCTTTCTTTTGACATCTATTTGCATGATAAATGTTTCTCCATCCCCTTACTTTCAATATGAAGGTGTCTTTAAGTATAAAATGGGCCTCTTATACGCAGCATATAGATAGGCCTTGTTTTTTTCTTATCCATTATATAACTGTATGTCTTTTGATTGTAGTGTTTAGTCTATTTACATTCAAAGTAATTATTTATAAGTATGTATTTATTGTCATTTTATTATTTGTTTTGTGGTTGTTTCTGAAGATCTTCTCGATTTTTTTCTTGTCTTTCACCCTTTCATGTTTTGCTGATTTTCTTTATTGATATATTTTCATTTACTTCTCCTTATTCTTTGCATATTTATTAGTGGGTTTTGATATATGGTTACTATTAGGTTTGCACATAACATCTGCATACAGCAGTCCATATTAAGTGGTGGTTGTTCAAATTTGAACTCATTTTCTTCTCTCCTCCCCATGTTTTAGGTATATGGTATTATATTTTACATCCTTTTACTTGGTGAGTTCCTTGATTGATTTTTTAATATGAAATTTATTGTCAGATTGGGTTCCATACAACACCCAGTGTTCATCCCAACAGGTACCCTCCTCAATACCCATCACCCAGCCTCCCCTCACTCTTACCCCCCATCAACCCTCACTTTGTTCTCAGTTTTTAACAGTCACTTATGTTTTGGCTCCCTCCCTCTCTAACTTTTTTTTTTCCTTCTCCTCCCCCATGGTCTTCTGTTAATTTTCTCAGGATCCACATAGGTGTGAAAACATATGGTATCTGTCTTTCTCTGTATGACTTATTTCACTTAGCATAACACTCTCCAGTTTCATCCACATTGCTACAAAAGGCCAGATTTCATTCTTTCTCATTGCTACGTAGTATTCCATTGTGTATATAAACCACAATTTCTTTATCCATTCATCAGTTGATGGACATTTAGGCTCTTTCCATAATTTGGCTATTGTTGAGAGTGCTGCTATAAACATTGGGGTACAAGTGCCCCTATGCATCAGCACTCCTTTATCCCTTGGGTAAATTCCTAGCAGTGCTATTGCTGGGTCATAGGGTAGATCTATTTTTAATTTTTTGAGGACCCTCCACACTGTTTTCCAGGGTGGCTGCACCAGTTTGCATTCCCACCAACAGTGCAAGAGGGTTCCTGTTTCTCCACATCCTTGCCAGCATCTATAGTCTCCTGATCTGTTCATTTTAGCCACTCTGACTGGTGTGAGGTGGTATCTGAGTGTGGTTTTGATTTGTATTTCCCTGATGAGGAGTGATGTTGAGCATCTTTTCATGTGCCTGATGGCCATCTGGATGTCTTCTTTAGAGAAGTGTCTATTCATGTTTTCTGCCCATTTCTTCACTGGATTGTTTCTCGGGTGTGGAGTTTGGTGAGTTCTTTATAGATTTTGGATACTAGCCCTTTGTGTGATATGTCATTAGCAAATATCTTTTCCCATTCCGTTGGTTGCCTTTTAGTTTTGTTGATTGTTTCCTTGGCAGTGCAAAAGCTTTTTATCTTCATGAGGTCCCAATAGTTCATTTTTGCTTTTAATTCCCTTGCCTTTGGGGATGTGCCAAGTAAAAAATTGCTGTGGCTGAGGTCAGAGAGGTTTTTTTTCCTGCTTTCTCCTCTAGGGTTTTGATGGTTTCCTATCTCACATTCAGGTCCTTTATCCATTTTGAGTTTATTTTTGTGAATGGTGTAAGAAAGTGATCTAGTTTCATTCTTCTGCATGATGCTGTCCAGCCATGAGGAGCTAAAAAATGCTATAAATGAGGTGCAAAATAAAATGGAGATGAACACAGCTCAGATTGAAGAGGCAGAGGAGAGAATAGGTGAATTAAAAGATAAACTTATGGAAAAAGAGGAAGCTGAGAAAAGGAGAGACAAAAAAAAAATCCAGGAGTATGAGGGGAGAATTAGAGAACTAAGTGATGCAATCAAATGGAACAATATCCGTATAATAGGAATTCCTTGATTGATTTTTATAGAAATATTCATTTTTACTGCTTTTGTGTTTCCTAACTCCATACTGCCACTTTTGGTTTCTCCTTTCCATTCAAAGAGTCTCCTTTAGTATTTCTTGTAGTCCTGGTTGAGTGATCATGAACTCCTTTAATATCTGCTTGTCTGGGAAGCTCTTTATCTCTCCTTCTATTCTGACTGATAGCCTTGCTGGATAGAGTATTCTTGGCTGTAGGTTTTTTCTATTCAGCATTTTGAATATATCATGCCACTCCTTTCTGGCTTGCAAAGTGTCCACTGAAAAATACACTGATAGCCTTGTGGAGTTTCCTTTATATGTATCTGTCTTCTTTTGCTGCTTTGAATATTTTTTTCTTTACCACTATATTTTGCCAGTTTAATTACATGTCTTATTGTGGGTCTTATTGTGGGCTTTTGTTGATTTCGTTGGGGCTTCTTTGTGTCTCCTGCATCTGGATATTTGTTTCCTTCCCCAGATAAGGAAGTTTTCAGCTATTATTTCTTCAAATAAATGTTCTGTCCCTTTTCTTTCTTTTAATTCTTCTGGGACTTCTATAATACAAATGTTATTACATTTGATGGAGTCACTGAGATCCCTAAATCTAATCTCATTTTGCATAATTCTTTTTCTCTCTTTTGTTCAGCTTGATTATTTTCCATTACTCTCTTTTCTAGATCAGTAATTTGTTCCTGTGCTTCTTCCATGCTGTTCATTCCATCAAGTGTGTTTCTCATTTCATTTATTGAGCCTCTATCTCTGCTATGTCTCTGTATTAATGGTCTCACTGATGTCCACCACTGTTTTCTCAAGTCCAGTGGGTATCTTTATGATCATTGTTTAAATTTTCCATCAGGCATGTTGCTTATATCTGTTTCACTTAATCTCTGGTCATGGCCTTGTTCTGTTCTTTCACTTGGGATAAATTTCTCTGCATTCTCATTTTGTCTAAGTCTCTGTGCTTCTTTCTGTGTGTTAGGAAAGTCAGCTGATTCTCCTGTTCGTTAGGGTAATAACCTTATGAAGAAGAGGTTTTGTAGTGCCTTGCAGTGTAGTGTCCCCTATTCTCCACAGCTTGGCCCTTCTGGGAGTGTCTCCAATGTATGCTGCGTGTGCTCTGCTATTGGGTCCTGGCAACTTTAGGCCAGTTATCTACATAGACTCTATTTGCTTGTTGTGGACAGTGATCCCTGGTCTGAATGTAGCAAGTTTTACCTAGGTGTGCTCTGGTCTGCTTGTGAAATAAGACCTGTTGCCACCAGAACCGAGGCTTCGCAAAAACCCTAGGTTGGGAGACACAGTGTTGGCAGGAGTTTGGGCCAGTCTTCTTGGGGAGGGGCCCCACTGTGCTGGGACTGGGGCAAGTGTGACTGGGAGGGGTGGTTCCACAGGAGCATGGGGGGGGGTGGGTCTTGATGTAAACAAGTTAAGTAGCCAGTGTCTGTGTCTGTGTTGGTTCCCACAGGTGTCCCTGTGCTTATGCTGAGGGGTGGGGGTGGGAAATGGAACTGGCCAGTTCCTCTGAAAAAGGATCTCTCCATGAATGCTGCCTCTCTGGGACATGCTAAATGAGCAAATGACCTCCCCACTGTGTGCCCCAGGCACCTTTCAGATCATTGTTTCCATGCTCTATGTTCCCAGTCTGCTTGCCTGTCTTCTTTCCAAGAGCAACCCCAATGCCCTTGGGGCTTGACCCCAGCCAATCCCACTGATCCTTAATACTCCAGACAGGTTGCAAGAACTCATGAAATTTGGGCCCTCTCACTTGCCAAGACAACTGTTATGGAGATTAATTTTCCCTGTGCATTCCCCTGTGTGCCAGTCTGTCTCTTGCCCCTCTCTACAACCAGCTGTCTCTCCTCACCACAGTGGCCATGATCTGTTTTTCTCCCAAATTCTGTCTCCCCACTTCTTACCTTCTTGATTTGACCTCTTCTCTACCTTTAGTTGTGGATTTTGTTCTGCCAGTCTTCGAGTTGACTTCTGGGATTTTTAGGATGATTGATAATTACCTAGTTGTGTTCATGGGACAAGCAAGGCGAACCTAAGGTTCTCCTACTCTGCTGTCATCTTCCCCTCTCTCCAGGCATATTTCTGGGCACATTATTTTGCTCCATTGATCTATATGTCTATCCCTTTGCTAATGTCATATTGTTTTGATTACTGTAGCTTTAAAGTAATTCTTTTTTTAATGTTTATTTTTGAGAGAGAGAGACAGAGAGTGTGAGTGGGGGAGGGACAGAGAGAGGGGGATAGAGAATCTAAAGTGGGGTCTGGGCTGACAGAAAGGAGACTAATGTTGGCCTTGAACTCATGAACTGTTGTGAGATCGTGACCTGAGCCAAAGTCAGATGCTTAACAGTCTGAGCCACCTGGGTGCCCCAGCTTTACAGTAATTCTTAAAATAAGGTAGTGTGATTGCTCCAACTTGATTATTCTTTTTCAAAATTGCTTTAGCTATTCTATTTTGTTTCCCTTTTAGCATTAGCTTGCCTGTGTCTACAGAAAAATCTTGCTGAGATTTTGATAATTATTGCATTAAATTTATAAATAATTTTAAGTAGAATTTATATATTTATTTGAATCCATGAACTTGGCATATTTATTTTAAGGCTTATTTAGGTCTTTTAATTATTTCATGGACATTTTATAGTTTTCAGCCTACAGATCCTATATATGTTTTGTTGGATTTACACTTAAGTATTTCACTTTTGGGGGGTTATTATAAATAGTATTATTTTTAGATTTTTTTCATTTCCAATTGTACACTAATAGTATATAGAAAAATTATCTCTCTTTCTTATTATTGACCTTATATCCTTTGATCTTGCTAAACTCACTTATTATTTTTATATATTTTTTGTAGATTATGTTTACATATCACTGAATTCAACTTCCTGATATTTTGTATTGAGTTTTGCATCTATGTTCCCAAGAGATATTGGTCTGTTGTTTCTTGTAATTTTTTGCAATGTCTTGGTATCAGAGTAACACTAACTTCATAGAATAAGCTGGTAAGTATAACTTTCTCTTCAATTTTTGTTAAGAGCTTGTGTGGAGAAAACTTATTTCTTTCCAAAATGGCATAATTCACCAGTGAAACAATATGAGCCTGGTATATGTATGTATGGAGGGCTTTTCATTATAAATTGTTTCTTTAATATACATAAGGATATTCAATTGATCTATTCTTTTTTTCATCATACAAAAGAAACTTTATTTGCAGCAAATAAGGAGATCATGGGGGAATAGCTTGCAGAGCTGTGACTCCCCAAAAGGGAGGGTGAGTGGGTTTCTTTTAAGGATAGGATGCATATTCAGAAAAGGGAGTTTTGTTATCGCATGTAGAGGTAGCTATAAGATCACTGATGCATACTTAGGAAACATGGCTATACATGTATTGTATGTTATGTTAATGAGGTTTATATTCTTCCTTGTGTGGTGATTTTAACATTATTGTGAGGTAGAGGTAACTGTTGGACATTCCATGGTCCATCTGCAAAGGTGTGAGTGAGTAGTTGAGCTCAAACTGGTCTAGGCTGGCTGGAGCTCTTCCTGTTTGCCTCTAAAAGATAAGGTTAACATTCCTGTGAAAGGACGAGGGGTCAATGGAGGTCTTTATGGTGACAGCTTTAACCTCATTAACCCCATGGGGCATGGTTTCAATCCACCCAAGAGTAATGATCATTCCCCAATTTTGAAGGAATTGAGGCAATGGCCACTCTATTTCTTGTTGAAATGGAGTACAGTTTTGGAGTTTGAGGAATGAAACAACTCTGCACTTTGTTGGAAATATACCTTGGTACTTGGCTAAACTTGTACATTTTGCATGGCCAAAATGTTTGGAAAGCACATTTCATTAATACATATAACCCAAATTTTAGTAGCCTCTGTAACATTGACCTAACACTTTGGGGATTCCAGAAAAAAGAGTCTGGTATTTAGTACGATTAGCTTGTTCCAAGTATAATGGAGCCCTCTGACTTAATTTCTTATAACTGGGAGTTATCTGTAAGAATCCGTCTCATATCTGGAATAAATTTCTATCAAAAGTTATTGTGGCATGGTTACAGATAACATTCTCTCCTTTGACAAGATTTTTCTTAGGGAAACATCATAGATCAACATTGTTTTCTCTTAGCTGGAATTTAAGTGTTCTGTTCTGAACCAAAGGTAAGAAGTTTGCTCCATATCTTATGAACCAGTCTTAGTCTTGAAAATAGATTAGTTTAGTTTAACAGTTGTCTCATTTCAGGAGGCAGTCCTGCAAGTGGGCTCTCAAAATTAGGCCTATATTGTGTAAGCAATCAGGTAATTAATAAGAGCCAGTTATATGGAAACAAAAGAAAAACACAGATTAATGGTTGAAGCAAATTATAAACCCAGTGTCTGAGTCCTGAGTGTTGCCAGTGAAAAGATTTCTAGATGTTGGGTTTGAAGTAGTCTCAGAGGTAATGGGAGCAGGTGGTGGCAATCTGATGGATTTTTTTCTTGTTTATAGTTCAAATGCCGCTAGTGACCTTTCTGAGTGGACTAAACACCAAAGGCCATACAAGAGTGAGTATACATGGGCCATTGTGGCTATTTCTCTGAAATGTACCTGAAGTTGTCTAGCTTCAGTTTGCACAGCTTCAGGAAAGGGGGCACTTTTAGTTCTCAGTGATTCTAAGTCAAGAGAATGAAAGAAAATTGGAAACTTTAGTTTGGAGAGTCATAGATATTCAAGGAAGCTGGAAGAATTCAGGATCTAGCCCAGTTTTATAGGAAAACAGCAAACAGTCAAAGATAAATTAATCAGAGCTAGAATCTAACATCTACACAGGTGTGTTATTGAAACAATTTTTCTCTAAAATCACCCTCATTTCTGTCAAAAATAGCCAAATAAGGCTAATTTGTTGTAAAACAAATCCAGTTTTAACAGATTTGGCCTATTTACATACATGTAGAAAGAATAGTGATTGTCCATAAACTTTTTTTTAAATCTGCTTTGCTGAAACTTTTTAAAAAATTTTATTTATTTAAATTCAAGTTAGTTAACACACAGTGTAATATTGGTTTCAGGAATAGAATCCAGTGATTCATCACTTACATGTAATAAATACCCAGTGCTCATCCCAAGTGCCCTCCTTAATGCCCATGACCCATTTAACCCATTCCTCTACCCACCTCCCCTCCAGCAATCCTGTTTGTTCTCTGTATTTAAGAGTCTCTTGTGGTTTCTGGAGCTTTTTGTAAGGAATTGTAGATTGAACTCTCAACAGTCTCTGAAGGCTAAGAAACCAAGCCAAATACTTACCATCAGACTCTCCTGCAATACTTATAGATTTAGGTTACTTTCTTTTTTCCCCAAGGTCCCCAAAACCATCCTGAAGTCCCTGCACCTGCCAGGAAGTGACATTCTTTACTCATGTGGTAAGGCTGCTAGGAACTCAGTAAGTAAGGTATCAGGCTAATATTTCTAAGGGGTTTCATTGGCTCCATAAATTCAACCTTAGTTCCCTAAAGCTATCTGGTCATATCTGAGTCTATGCATGTCTCTCTCAAATATGGCATTCCAGTCAAAATCTTGGTAATATAGCCAATGTTTCCAATGGTGTCCTGCTCAAGGAGAACATATTCTTACTGAGCTTATACAAATAACTACAAATGCCATGAAAGAAAGAATGCTTACTGAGAGTTTATGAATTCCAGAGGGTTTGGGTAGGAAGAAAAGATAAATGTTCCAATTTGTTCACAAAGGAATATTTACCAAATTTCTGTAAGCCATAGATAGCTTAAGAGAAAAAGGTTATTGTTTGTTTTTTTAATCTGGAAGAGCAAACATTAGAGAATCAGCAGTGTTTTTTTAAATTTTGTAATGTTTATTTATTTTTGAGAGAGATGGAGACAGAGCACAAGCAGGGGTAGAGCAGAGAGAGGGAGACACAGAATCTGAAGCAGGCTCTAGGCTCTGAGCTGTCAGCACAGAGCTCAGCATGGGGCTTGAACTCACGAACCGTGAGATCATGACTTGAGCTGAAGTTGGATACCCAACCAACTGAGCCACCCAGGTGCCCCCAAGAACCATCAATGCATTATACAAAAGTCATAAAAACTGTAATCATCTTTCTCTATTTAGTTCATGTTACTAACCCTTAATCTGTTTGAATGAAATTTTCCCATTAGTTCTGGAAATACTTATTCAGTTTAGTTTTATAATTCTAAGGGTATCAGAAACCTGTATTTGTTAAAAATTTCTTTCCACAAATCTCCTTGAAGGTGAAACATATTTGCATCAGAATAACGCAAAACATCAGAACAATGACTGTTAATGACAAAAGACTCAAAAATGGACATGGTTAAAAGTTTGATGAGAATTCCCTATAGTGTAGTTGACAAGGAAATTCAGTTGTTTTTGTGACACACATTTTGTCTAGACTTTGTGAGACAACTCTAGTTTTCCTCTAAAAGTTGTGCTAGAATCCAGGATAACCTATCCCAACAGAGATCCTTTCAAATAAAAGCATTCAAAGTGGCCACTGGATTTCAGGTGAGATCAGAATACTGGGGCACTTATCACAAGGAGAGTCCTCCAAGGAGTTGGCTCCATGCCCTGGTAGCTTAACTCAGGTAACTGGAGGGCAGAACCTCAGGAGGACAAGGGTCCCATCTGGGCCCCAAATCTGTAACTAAAAAAACTTGAGTTAGCTCCTTGGTGAGTTACAGATAGAGACTACACTAGGTGGAGTTGTCACACAAAGGAAACTTTATTGGCAGCAAATAAAGAGATCACAGGAATAACTTCCAAAGCCATGACTCCTCAAGTGATCTATTACTTCTTGAATGAGACTTGTTTTCAATTGAGAGAGGCAATCTACAATGGAACCTGAGTATCCCTGCAAGTTCTTGCTGGGTATGCCAAGAATACAAGGCTCTGAGCTCTCTTTACCTCAGTTATTTCTCAGTGTTGTGTTTTCAGTGAGCAGCCTAGAGGGATGAGGTAATGTCTGTCCCTTAGACAAAGAGCAGTGGTTCACTATAAAAATGGCAAATACCCTAATCTCAGTGTTTCTCTCTCGTAATGCAACCCACAGAATCTATAAGCATCTATCTTACAGCATTCATGAACCAGTAATAGTAATAGTAATAGTAATAGTAATAACAGTAAACAGTAATAATCTCAATTAGCTTGTAAGCAGAGTAAAACCCTAGACCCCTCATGGTTCTTGACAGTTTTGGCAATGAGGATGAGTGTGTGCTGTGTTAGAGGATATGAGAAGATTCTCCAGGATGTAATAGAGAAAGAATCCTTTCTCCCTAGTGGTGAGAAGGCCAGTGTGGGAATAGGGTTCCTCCACTGTTCTAGCTGTTAATGAGACCAAGGATTACAAAAAGCCACTGCAATGATGCTTTGATTATTGCTCAATCTCCTCTGGGAGTTTGTAGGGATATTATCATGACAATGGGGCAGCAAGCCCTGGGACTTCAACCAAAATACAATGTATGCTGACTGCTGAGTCAAAAGGCCTGCAATAAGGATAGTGTGTCAGCAATGAGAATATAGAACTTTGGATCAAAACATCGGAAGTTCACTTGTTGAGCCTGAGCAGGTATCCACTTGAAAACAAAGTAAACGTAAAGTTTTGTTGTGAAACTTCTTTTTCATTCTACACCACCGATCACTCTCTCTTCTTGTATCCCAATCTCAAGTGCTTTAAAAAAAAAAGTATACTGGGGGGGCGCCTGGGTGGCGCAGTCGGTTAAGCGTCCGACTTCAGCCAGGTCACGATCTCACGGTCCGTGAGTTCGAGCCCCGCGTCAGGCTCTGGGCTGATGGCTCGGAGCCTGGAGCCTGTTTCCGATTCTGTGTCTCCCTCTCTCTCTGTCCCTCCCCCGTTCACGCTCTGTCTCTCTCTGTCCCCAAAAATAAAATAAACGTTGAAAAAAAAAAAAAATTTAAAAAAAGTATACTGGGGAATTTGAGGGGAGAGAAGGGACTCAAACTTTTATAACTAAGATATAGGCACCCAAGTCACCAAATATCTGGTCTTGTGGATGTGTTTAAAAACATTGAGGATTACAGTGCAAACATTTAGCAGCATATGTGAGGGCATAAAGGGTGGCTGGGCCTGGGCCCTTGATGGTCTCTAGGAGGTACATGGGGAAGAGGCAGCAGCAACTCGGGGTCAAGTAGCCAAAGGAAAAAGAGTTTCCCTGCAGCTCAGCTTTGTAAAAGATATCTACAAAAATATTGCAACATGCATAATGCCCAAAAATTAAAAAAATGAGTACTTTCTCCTGGGATCATGAACCAGTCAATATTGCCAACGTCACAATTTTTATTTGACACAGTACTGGAAATCTTAGTTGGCAGGTATGAGAAGAAAAAGAAATAATAGGTATACTGATTTCAAAGGTAGAAATAAAATCCTTTACTCACAAATGACATGATCATCTATGCATAAGATCTTAAAGAATCTATATAAAAAGCTATTTGAACTAGTAAGATGAGAGGATAGAGTGTAAATATAAAAAAAATCAATTGTATTTCAATATACTAAACAACAAACAATTGAAAATTGAAATTTAAAAATGTCATTTACAGAAACATATAAAAACATTAAACATGATGAGTCAATTAAATAAAATAAGTGCAATAACTGTGCACCTAAAGGTATAAAACATTGTTAAGATAAATAGAGAGATACAGTATGGCCATGCATTGGAATGTTCAATATTTTTAAGATGCTGTGTTAATTTTCTATTGTGTGAGAAATTGCTACAAACTTAGTGACTTAAACTGACACAAATTTATTATCTCATAACTTCTGTGAATCAGGAGTTGAGGCACAAGTTGGTTGGATCCTCTCTGTACAGGGCTGGCTGGCTGGAATCGCTAGGCTGGCTGAAATCAAAGTGTTGGCCAGGGTTGTGATCTCATCTGAGGCTCAGGGTCCTCTTCCAAGCTCACTGGTTATTGGAGAATTTAGTTCCTTGCAGTTGTAGGGCTGAGGATCAGAGAAAGAGTTGCTGATCAGTCCTCTGAATCACTAGAGCAAATAAATCAGTTGGAAATTTTCAGGGTAATCTGAGAACCCAATTACATCAAGTCATTAAAGTAAGACTATGAAGTGGGAACTTATGTAGGTATCTGTGGAAAGCTTATGCCTTTGTGTAAGCCATCATTTTTTTTTTGAACTTAGTATCTGATGGTAGATCTGGGGCTGCTGTTGGTCAGCAGGGGCAGCAGTTGATAAGAAGAGACAAAGGCTGAGCAGAGGAGAGTAATGACAAACTAATCTATAAGGCACCTCTGCATTTGTCTATCACTATATCTGCAGCACATTTGTATTTTTCAAAGATGGTTGCAACAATATCTCCCATCTTATATGTTCTTCTGCAATATGACTTTGCTATTCCCCCATCAGGAGGTACAGTCTATTTCTCACCCCATTGAATCTGGCCCCTGTCTGTGACTATTTTGACTAAAAGTATATATTGTAAGTGGAACTATGCCAGTTCTAGGCACAGCACTAACCTGGCATAAAACTTCTGATTCCTGCCTCTTGGAACACTTACTGGTTTTTTTTTAAGTTTATTTACTTTGACAGAGACAGCACAAGTGAGGCAGGGGCAGAGAGAGGGAGAAAGAGAGAATCCCAAGCAGGCTCCATGCTGCCAGCACAGAGCCCTATGTAGGGCTCAACTCACAAAACCATGAGATCATGACCTGAGCTGAAACCAAGTCGGATGCTCAACTGACTGAACCACCCAGGCACCCAGGAACACCCACTGTTGATACATTCCCTTGTGGAACCCACTTTCCATACTGTAGAGGCCGAAGCCACATGGTGAGACCATATATAAGTGCTATAGTCCAGAGCAGCAGCTAAGTTCCCAGTCAACAAGTTCTCAGGCAAGAGCCAACCATGTGCATAAACCATCTTGGATATCCAGTTGAGTTAATTTTTAAGATAAATCCAGCACCAGATATCATCTGAATGAAGCTGTGAAACCCCAACTAAGAACCGCTGAGCTGAACCCAGTCAACTCACAGAACAATAAGAGAGAATAATAAATCTTTTCAGCCACTAAGTTTTGGGATGATTTCTTATGTAACAATAGATAATCAGAACAGTAGCTGATCATGAAAACTTCCCAAGAAGTATAGCCATTGTTTCATTTCTACTTTCTAAATCTCACACAGGGTCCTTTAACATGGAACCATTCAAATAAAGGTTTTCTAGGAAATGTAGTTACAAGCTCAAATAAGTTGATAATAGAATACTTGATATATTTGGCTTAGTCGTGTAACTTCGGCTATTGGAATATGAATTGACAGGACACAAGCAGAGGGTTTAAGTGTATTTGTTGTGTATTGGCTTTTTCTTCTACTTTTGCTATCTGCCATGAGAAGAACATGCTTTGGGTCCTACAATGATAAATGGAGCAGATCTGAATTGAACTCTCAGTCTGGAGTCAAACCTAGCCAAGCCCAGCAGAGCTCAGCAGAACCATAAAGAACTAGCAAACCTGTGAACAAGAAATAAATAATTTTTGTGAGCCACTGAAATTTTGAAGATGTTTGTTACATGGCATTATTTCAGGCAATAACCATAATAGATAATAGATAACTAGTAAATAGGTGGAAAGAACCAAACATTTTTTTTGCCTTTCTTGATGAAAGTGCTTCAGGGTAACCCAATAGTTGATGTGGAAAAGTTCTTCTTCACAGAAGAATCCCAGCTTATAAATGCAAGAAGAATGAGAGGATATCACCATTTTGAAACCTATAATGAAATGATAGTTCTAAGCAGAGATAATTAAAAACTGCAAAAAATATTAGGTGAAAAGTGGTTGGGTAAGTTTAAAAAATAGATAGGGGAACCTGGGTGGCTCAGTCAGTTGAGCGTCCGGCTCTTGATTTTAGCTCAGGTCATGATCTCACAGTTTGTGGGTTTGAGCCCCACATTGGGCCCCATGTCAGTCTCTGCAGTGACAGCACAGAGCTTGCTTAGGGTTTCTCTCTCTCCACCCCACCCTCCTCATTTGCTCACTCGCTTGCTCTCTCCCTCTCTCTCTCTCTCTCTCAAAAAGTGAATAAATTTTCAAAAAATAGTTAGATCTGGATGTCAACATGTGAACAAATTAACCAGTGTCAACATCACAGAGAGACAACCAAATCTCATGTGTCTCCAAATGTGATGCAATAGGAAATACAAACTTATAATTTATTCTTGCAAAAATTCGAATCTAAATCTGATAAACCTCTATACCTCGCTACAGGAAATGCAGGAGTCAGAGGAACTGATGAGTGGTGGTAGCAGTTAATGAGTTGGGAACCCTGGAAGAAGTTAAATGAGGGGCGCCTGGGTGGCTCAGGCAGTTAAGTGTCCGACTTCAGCTCAGATCATGCTCTCATGGTTTGTGGTTTTAAGCCCTGTTTCCAGCTCTGTGCTGACAACTCAGAGCCTGAAGCCTGCTTCAGATTCTGTGTCTCCCTCTCCCTCTTCCCTTCCCCTGCTTGTGCTCTCTCTCTCTCTCTCTTTCAAAACTAAACAAATATTTTTAAAAATTATTTTAAAAAAAGAAGTTAAATGATACCATGGGGAGAAGCATTTAGCAAAATCCAGAGTTTGGGAAATTTTTCAGGGCATACAACTGATTTCTTCCTCAAATACATTAAAAGGAAGGAGAAGAGAAATATAATTTATAGATTAAAAGAGATTAAAGACATGTCAATCAAGTCTGACTTAGGTACATTTCTTGGATCTTAATTTAAACAAACCAGTTGAAAAATAATGTGGGACACAACTAGGGAAATTTAGACACAATGGATATTTGGTGATATTAAGGAAGAGCTGTTATCGTTACATGTGATAATATATTTAGATGCAATTAGGGGATAGCTGGTATCTTTACATATGGTATTGTGATTATGTTTAAAAATGAATCCTTATCTTTTCAAGATATATACTTAAATGTTTATGGATAAAATGATGTATCTTGGTCTTGTTTCAAACTGGAGGGCAGTGGGTACGGGTACAGATAAAACAAGACTGGCTAAGAACCTGGGTTTTTGGCTGGAGCAATTGGGTGCATGGTTGTATAGTTAATGTGATAGGAAATCCAGAGAGAGAGAAACACATTTGGATTGGGATAAGTGGAGTGGCAGATCGGGAGTTCTGGTTTTGATACATTAGATTTGAAATGTCTATTAGATGTAGAAGTAAGATATCAGTCTGATAATTGTATATGAGAGTCATGTGCTCAGCTGAGAGGTCATGCTGGAGATAGAACTTTGGGGGTCTCCAGATTCTATAGTTTACACTCTTCCTATGTGAACTCATCTATCCACATATCTTTAATACTTTCTAGATTAGGTAGGAGCTATTTTGTTCTTTTACAGTTTCTACCATTCCTACAAGGAATGTCAGTGTATTCAGTCATTTTTGGATAAGTTAGCAGTATGTATTAAAATTAAAATGCACATCCTGAATGATCAAGCAATTCCACTTCTCTGTATCTACCCTAGAGTTACATTTGTGCATGAGCAAAAGCAGACATGACGAGAATACTCCCACAACCTTATTTGTAATAGTAAAAATCTGAAAGAACCCCAATGTCCACTTACAGGGGAATGGCTAAATTAAAAATATTTTCAAATTATGGAATATTATGCAATAGTTAAAAAGAAAGTAGGTAGGATATCTCTATGTACTATAATTAAAAGATCTTCAAGGTATATTGTTGAATAAAAAATGCAAGTTGCAGAGGAATACTTCCATTTTTATGTTGATACCTTTAAAAAACTGTGTGTGTGCATGTGTATATACATATATTTATATATGTGTGATAAAAATTTAAAAATATTTCAAATACTATACAACAAACATAATATTGGCTATATTGGGATACAATATGAGTTTGGGGAGCTGATAAAGAGAACTTTTAGCTTTCTAAAAGTAATGCTTTTAGAAAGTAATGCTTTCACAGGGCACCTGGGTGGCTCAGTCGGTTAAGCGTCCGACTTCGGCTCAGGCCATGATCTCAGGGTCCATGAGTTCGAGCCCCAAGTTGGGCTCTGTGCTGACAGCTCAGAGCCTGGAGCCTGCTTCAGATTCTGTGTCTCCTCTCTCTGCCCCTCCCCGTCTTGTGCTCTGTCTTTCTCTGTCTCTCAAAAATAAATAAATGTAATTTAAAAAAAATAATTAAAATAATGCTTTCATTTTATAATAAAAATATATTTACATGTTACTTGCAAATTTATCTTTTATCTAACTTAAAAGAGTGAAGTAATTACATGTGCCTATCTGCAATCAAGTAATAGTAAATGGCATAGTGAAGTGGTTAGGAACAGGGTCTTTGGAGTGGGACTTCCTGGGTTTGAATCCTGGTTCTGCAGTTTAGTAGCTGTGTTTGAGCAAGACACATAAATTCTTTATGCTTCTGTTTCCTTATTTTTATTTTTATTTATTTTTTATAGTAAAGCCCACTGATAACGTTTTTAATTTTTGTTTTTTTAATGGTTATTTATTTTTGAGATAGAGAGAGACAGAGCACAAGGGGAAAAGGGCAGAGAGAGAGGGAGACACAGAATCCAAAGCAGGCTCCAGGCTCTGAGCTGTCAGCACACAGCCCAACGCAGGGCTGGAACTCATGAACTGTGAGATCATGACCTGAGCTGAAGTCAGACGCTTAACTGACTGAGCCACCCAGACGCCCCCACTGATACTTTTTTTAAAGTTTATTTATTTATTTTGAGAGAGACAGAGACAGCATGAGCAGGATAGGGGCAGAGAGAGAGGGAGAGACAGAATCCCAAGCAGGCTATGGGCTGTCAGCTGCAGAGCCCCACACAGGGCTCAAACTCATGAATCACCAGATCATGACCTGAGCAGAAACCAAGAGTCAGTCGCTTAACTGACTTAGCCACCCATGTTTCCTTTTTTTTAAAATGGAGATAGCAGTAGTACTTGTTTCAAAGGGTTGTATTCAAACAATACATGCAAGAGGTTTAAAAGACTGCCTAGTACATAGTGATCAATAAATTCTGGTCATTTTTATTATTTTAAAATTTTATTTATTTATTTTTTAAATTCAAGTATGATTAACATACAGTGTTATATTAGTTTCAGGTATACAATGTAATGATTCAACATTTCTGTACACTACTCAATGCTCATCATGATAAGTGTACTCTTAATCCCCTTCACCTACTTCACCATTAGGGAAATGCGAATTGAAACCACAATGAGATATCACCTCATCCCTGTTAGAATGGCTAAAATAAAAAACACAAGAAACAAAAAAAGTTGACAGAGATGTGGAGAAAAGTGAACCCTTTGTCACTGTTGGTGGGAATGCAAGCCGGTGCAGCCACTATGGAAAACAGTATGCAGTTTCCTCAAAAAATTAAAAATAGAACAACCATATGATCCAGGATTTTCTACTAATATTTATCCAAAGAAAATGAAAACACTAATTTGAAAATGTCTATGCACCCCTATGTTTACTGTAGCATTATTTACAAGAGGGAAGATATGGAAGCAACCCAAGTGTCCATCCATAGATAAATGGATAAAGATGTGGAATATATATACATATACACAATGGAATATTACTCAACCATAAAAAGAATGAAATATTGCCATTTGCAACAACATGGATGGATCTAGAGGGTATAATGCTAGGTGAAATAAGTCAGAGAAAGACAAATACCATATGACTTCACTTATGTGGAATTTAAGAAACAAAAATGAACAAAGAATTATTATTATTTCCACTTTTTAATAGACTTCTGGTTTGGTACATTAAGGGTATCTGGATATTATTCTTGTAAATGAGATGATAAATATGGTCTGAATGGTATTGTTAGGATATTCATAACAGATTCATTCATAATATTTTGCATACCTATTATGTGCAATTGTGTCCAATGTGTTTTCATTCATAGATTGCTTTCTCCCTGAAAAGGCATGATGTGGTACTATTCAATAGTTTTGTAAAAAATTTGAGAAGAATAAACAAAGTGCAGATTACATAAATCTTCAAGGGAATACAAATCCCACAGATAATATGCAGGGTTGAATCCAATAAGATGAAAATAATTTTTTCATAAAGTAATCTTAAATTAGATCTTAAAGTTTCTTTCATCCAACAGCCACTTCATGCTATACTACTCTCACCAGTATCCCAAATAAGAATCATTGTACCTCTTCTTAAGTATTGTTTTGAACAGAGGAATCATTATTTCATGAAGCAGACTGTTCAATTGTTGAACAGCTAGAACTATACCTTATGTTGATCTTAAATCAGCAACTCAGCAACTTCAAAAACTAGCTCATTTTCCTGCAATAGCTACACAAATCAATTCTCTTTCATCTTTTACATGGCAACTTTTTGAATATTTATAGACAGTGATCCTGCCACCTTAGAATCATTTCTTCTTCAGACTAAAAACTCCTGCATTTATTTGATTTCCTAACACTCTCCTTATCCTTTGGACTAATTCCAGTTCAGTGGTGTTCTACTTAAAGTGTAGGACTTAGTATTTTTGTTTCTGGGAGAGTATATCTGCTATTGCAACTCTCCACTTTTGTACATATCAGAGAGATAATCTGGAGCAGTTGTTCTTCTAATGACCTCATATAATTAACCCTTCTGGTGTCTAATTAAAAATAAACATATATCAGGGTCTCTATGTTTCCCTGTGGAACTGTTCTAATTCATCTTTGTCCTCTGGCTACTATTTTACATAAGATAACCATAGGGCAGTTAATTTTGGAAACACATATGACAGAAACTTGTAGTTCAGTTTTTTTCCTTAATGTACTTTCAATCAGCCCTTCCAGTTATACTCAGTGATAATTTTCTTATATCTATTTTTTCTTCAATCCATAACCCTACATAGGAAATACTGAAAATTAGACCTTAAAATGACATGGCCTAGAGCATTACCCTGATATCAAAACTAGACAGACACTACAAAAAAGTAGTATTTTTTTAAAAAGTAGTATTTATCAGTGATAAACATAGATGCAAAAATCCCCAACAAAATATTAGCAAATTGAATTCATTAATACATTACAAGGATCATTCACCATGGTCAAGTGAGATTTATTCCAAAGATGCAAGGATGGTTCAGTATTTTCAAATCAATCAATGCAATACATCACATTAACAAAAGGAAGGATAAAAACTATATGATCATGTCAATAGATGACAAAAAAGCATTTAACAAAATACAACATCTATTCATGATAAAACAAAACTCTTAAAAAATAGAGTTAGATGGAACACACCTCAACGTAATGAAGGCCATACATGACAAGCTAACCTCATACTCAATGATGAAAAACTGAACTTTCCTCTAAGATCATGACCTCTAAGATGTCCACTCTGACCACTTTTTTTCAACTTAGCACCAGAAGTCCTAGCTGCAGCAATCATACAAGAAAAAGAAGTTTTTAAAAATCCAAAATAAGTAAGGAAGCAATAAAACTGTCACTATTTGCAGATGAAATGATACTATTAGTAGAAAACCCTAAAGATTCCATCAAGAAGCTATTAGAACTTATAAATGAATTCAGTAAAGTTGCAGAATGTAAAATTAACAAAAATTAACTAACAAAAATGCACTATATTAGTGCATTTCTATACACTAATAACAAAGCAGCAGAAAGAGACATTAAGAAAACAATTGTGCTTACTTTTGCATCACAATGGATAAAATATTTAGGAATAAATTTAACCTAGGTTGTGAAAGACCTATTACTCTGATAATCATAAGACACTGATGACAGAAATTGAAGACAATACAAACAAATGGGAAGATATACCATGCTCATGGATGGGCAGAGTTAATATCATTTAAATGTCTATACCACCCAAAGCAATCTACAGATTCAGTGCCATTCTTGTCAAAATACCAACAGCATTTTTCACATAACTGGAACAAATAATCCTAAGATTTGTATGGAATCCCAAAGAGCTCAAATGGCTAAAGTGATCTTGAGAAAGAACAAAGCTGGAGGTATCACAATCCCAGATTTAAATATATACTACAAAGTTATAATAATCAAAACAGAATGGTATGGGCACAAAAACAGACACATAGATTAATATAACAGGATAGACAGCCCACAAACAAATCCATTCTTATGTGGTCGATTAATCTATGACAGAAGAGGCAGGAATATACAATAAGAAAAGACAGTCTTTTCAATAAATGGTGTTAGGAAACTGGACAGCTACAGAAAAGAATGAAACTGGACCACTGTCTTACACCATACACAAAAATAAACTCAAAATGGATTGAAGACCTAAATGTGAGACCTGAAACCCTAAAATCCCCAAAACAAAACAGGCAGTAATCTCTTGGACATCAGCCTTAGCAATATATTTATGGCTATGTCTCCTCAGGCAAGGGAAACAAAAACAAAAAATAAACTATTGGGACTATACCAAAATAAAAAGCTTTTGCATAGCAAAGGAAATCATCAACAAAACAAAAGGGCAATGCACTGAATGGGAGGAGATATTTGCAAATGATATATCCAATAAGGGGTTAATATCTAAAATATATAAAAAACTTATACAACTCAAAACCAAAAAAAACAAATAACCTGTTTTAAAAATTAGCAGAGGACCTGAATACACATTTCTCCAAAGAAGACATACAGATGGACAACAGACATGAAAAGAGGCTCAATATCACTAACCACTGGGGAAATGCAAATCAAACCCACAAAAAGATATTTTTCCTCACACATGTCAGAATGGCTAGTAACAAAAAGACAAGAAATAACAAGTATTGGCAAGGATGTAGAAAAAAGGGAAGCCTTGTGCACTACTGGTGGCAATGTAAATTGGTACAGCCACCGTGAAAAACAACATGGAGGCTCCTCAAAATATTAAAAATAGAAATACCACATGATTCAGTAATTCCCCTACTGGGTATTTACCCAAATAAAATGAAAACACTAATTTGAAAAGATACATGCACCCTTATGTTTACAAGAGGGAAGATATTTATTTTTATTATTTACAAGAGGGAAGATATGAAAGCAAGCCAGTGTCCATCCATAGGTGAATGGATAAAAAATATGAATTGATAAAGAAGGAGATACATATAATGGAATATTACTCAGCCATAAAAATGAGCTCTTGCCATTTGCAGCAACATGGATGGACTTAGGTTATTAGGTTAAGTGAAATAAATCAGAGAAATACAAATACCATATGGTTTTACTTATATGTAAAATCTAAAAAAATGAACAAACAAGGGCACCTGGGTGGCTCAGTAGGTTGAACATCCAACTTTGGCCCAGGTCATGATCTCTTGGTTCACGAGTTTGAGCCCCACGTCAGGCTCTGTGCTGACAGCTCAGAGCTTGGAGCCTGCTTTGGATTCTGTGTCTCCCTCTCTCTCTGCCCCTCCCCCACTGGAGCTGTGTGTATGTGTCTCTCTCTCTCAAAAATAAATAAACATTAAAAAATAAAAATAAAAACATGAACACACAAAAAATTTGACACTTAAATACACAGAACTGATGGTTGCCAGAGGGGAGGTGGGTAAGGGGGTGTTTGAAATTTATAAAGGGGATTAAGAGGCACAAACTTCCAGTCATAAAATAAAGTCATGGAGATAAAAAGTACAGGATAGAGAATATAGTCAATAATATTATAATAATGTTGTATGGTGACTACATTTATCATCGTGAGCATCGAGTAACCTATAGAATTATTGAATAAGTATATTGTATACCTGAAGCTAATATAAAATTGTATTTCAATTTTAAGATGACATTGCCTATGTTATTCCAATCCTCAGATCTACCCAAATTTCCCCTCTGAAGCCAGGTGACAGATATTTTCCTCAACCAGAGACAATCTTGGCCTCTACTCTCAGAAATAAGAGAAATCTTACAGAGGCCACATCAGCATACCTGAATCTGTATCTTTAGGCCCTTATACAACCTTTGGTTATCAAGTTTTGATCCCACCCAGAATGTGCTCTTTTATTAGAGTCACTGAATTCAGAGCTGTCTTTTTCCCCCCGGCCCTTTAAGGTAAGTCTCAGCTGCTTCCCATAAGACTAAGTAACTTCCAAACATTGGGGCTCCATCCTTGGATCTCTTCCCTGCCTACACTTACTCTCCTCCTTTAACCAGTTTTGTAGTGTTAAATACCATATACATGTTGATAATACAAGATGTATTATCTCCTGTTCAAATCTCTCCATTGAATTCTGACATTCATGTTGTCAGACTTATCCTATGGCTGACTCCTTTTAAAGTCATAGGATGGGGGCGCCTGGGTGGCGCAGTCGGTTAAGCGTCCAACTTCAGCCAGGTCACGATCTCGCGGTCCGTGAGTTCGAGCCCCGTGTCAGGCTCTGGGCTGATGGCTCGGAGCCTGGAGCCTGTTTCCGATTCTGTGTCTCCCTCTCTCTCTGCCCCTCCCCCGTTCATGCTCTGTCTCTCTCTGTCCAAAAATAAATAAAAAAACGTTGAAAAAAAAAAATTAAAGTCATAGGATGGCTGCCAGCACACATCAGAATTATATTCTTCCTTGTTCCTATCTATTGGAAAATAGATTGCATTGCTTCCAACAGTCAAAATGTTATAAAAGGCTTTTTCTGTAATAGATTTCTATCATCATGAAGTTTTAACTTTTTTTTTAAATTTTTTAACGTTTATTTATTTTTGAGAAACACAGAGAGACAGAGCATGAGCATGGGAGGGGCAGAGGAAGGGGAGACACAGAATCAGAAGTAGGCTCCAGGCTGTGAGCTGTCAGCACAGAGCCCGACGCGGGGCTCGAACCCACAAACTGTGAGATCATGACCTGAGCTGAAGTCAGACGCTTAACTGAGCCACCCAGGTGCCCCCATATAGTTTTATCTTTTAATGGTGAATTGCTTTTGTAGATTTTCTAATATTAAACCACTCCTGCATCTCTAGCATAAAACCAACCATTGTATTCAGTTATTAATATTTCATGTAGGATTCAACATGTATATTTATAAATGAAAGAGAAATGTCATTTTACTTTTATATAATGTGTTTGTCTTTTTGGTACTATGATTATGCTGTCTTCAAAGATAAGTTATAAAGTGTTCTTTTTTATCTGTTGCTTGGGAGAGTTTGATTAAAATTAGAATGATCATCTTGAAATTTAGTTGAACTTGCCTGTGAAACCATCTGGACCAGGTATTTTCATTGGAGGAATATTTTTTAAATACTGCTTTAATCAATTTCATGATTCCAGGACTTTCAAAATTTTTGTATTTTCTTGGGTCAGTATTGGTTAGTTTATGTCAAACTTCTTAACGGTGATGTTGATATCTTTTATATTCTTCTGAATTGTTTTGTCTCCTTGATCTTACACTAATTGAGAGAAATGTGTTAAAGTCTCCATGTAGTAGATTTGTCAACTTCCTTCTGTATTCTACCAACTAAAAATAAACACTTTTATTTGGCTAAGTTCTAAGCATTTGACATTATTATTGTTGACTTATAAGAATTACTTTTAACAATTTATATGTAACCTTCAAATTAGTACATTTTGATCATTTACCCTTTAATTGTACATGGAAGTTAATTCAGAGAAATCCCAATTGTGCAGTTGGCCCATGACATATGCAGACTCAACGACACACATTCATTTGGGCAGTTAGTTCATAATGATTTCTAATTGTTCCAGCTTGCTGCAGGTACAGTTCATGTCACCAACCCCTCTATTACTGCATATTCCTGCATTTAAATGGTGGATTTAAAATAATGATAGCACAGTAGTTGTAAGTACAGATAGTACTTCATTTCCATCATTCCTTTGATCACTTAGAGTTTTTATTTGTTTTGAACTCTGTTACTAGTGTAACATAGTATGAACTGAAAGATACAAAATTTTGTTTCATGTGGATTGTGAAAGTTTTAGTTCACACATGAAATATTTTACTCAGTTTAAACAATGTGCTTAAAATTGAAATTTAGTTTTCTTAAGACATTGTTTTTAAGCTAAAGAAGAAACCAAAAAATAAACTAAAGATGAAACCAAGAAGATAACTTATTATTGCATTATTTGCGATATTAGTATGCAATATTGCAAAACATAATTATGCAACATTATTATAATTATTTGAATATTATTATGTTTATCATTATTTGCATATGTTTACCATAATTATTTACATATTATTATGTTTACCATTGAAAATAATTTTGTCACATGAAGGAAGAGGACACTAAAAAATGATCTCCAGGTGATAAATGCACTAGGTATACCACTGTTAGGCAATTTGCTCATTCAGTTAAAAGCTCTTAGAATTTTCTCTTTAAGATATTATGAAATTTCACTATCACTAGGTGTGGGTTTTTCCTTATTTATCCTTAAGAGCACTGTCAGTGAGAAACGTTGTTTATCTTTAATTCTGGAAAATTTACCTATATTTTTTCCTTACATTTTTCTCTTCCCTATTTTAATTTTCTTCTCCCTTTCTGACACTCCCATTACCCAAATGGTTTACTCTTATCACACACATTTCCAAGGTTTTCTTTTACATTTTCTTTCTGATTGAAAAATTTCTTCAGTCGAGTTTCAGAATTTGTTAATCCACTCCTTAGCTGTATCCATTTTCCTATTTATTCCAAAGGTTGTACTAGTTTTTATTTATTTATCTCAGACATTATACTCATTTTTTATACAAAGTATTTCTGCTTTTTTCTTTTTTGTAATGTAATCACCTTTAATCACTGAATAATTTATACACAGTAAATGTACCTATTATAGTTTGGTGAGTTTTGAAAAATGTATATGATCATGTAACTACCATCAATATCAAGATGCTGAACATTTCCATCACCCAAGAAAGTATTCTCACATCCCTCCTCCAACCCTTAAGTCCATCGCTTTCTGTCACTGTAGTTTACAGTTGAATTCCATAAAAATGGAATCATACAGAATGTACCCTTTGGTGTCTGGCTTCTTTCACTTAGCAGACAGTTTTTGAGATTCATTTATGTTGTTTTATGTATCAGTAGTTTATTCTTTTTTAATTACTGGGTAGTATTCCATTGTATGGACGTAACCCTTTGTTTATTCATCTGTTGATGGAAACTTCAGTTGTTCCCAGGTTAGGGCTACTATGGATAAAGCTGATATGAATATTCAAGTTCAAGACTTCTTATGGAAATATCTTTGTATTTACTAGATAAATACCTATGGATGGAATTACAGGGTTGTATGGACAGCATATATTTAGCTTTATAAGAAACTGCTGAACTGTTTTCCACCGTGGTTGTATCATTTAATGGTCTCACCAATAAGATGTGAGAGTTTCAGTTTCTTACATCCTTACCAATACAGGGTATCATAACATCCTTTAATTTTGGCCATTCTACTGGGTGTACAGTGGTATCACCTTGTGATTTTATTTGTATTTCTCTGGTGACTAGTTTTGCTGAGGATCGTTTCATGTGCTTATTGGCCTGTATATCTTTTTTTATAAAATGCCTATTCAAATTTTTGGCCCATTTTTCTGCAGGTTGTTTTCCTTTTGTTATTATTAAGTTTTGCAAATTCTTTGTATATTCTCAATATAAATCCTTTGTCAGATATGTTTTGCAAACATTTTCTCACAATCTGTTTCTTGTCTTATTTTAACAGTATATTTTGAAAACTAAAGGCTTTAAAATTTTGGAGAAGTCCAGTTAATCAGTGTTTTCTTTTCCTTTATGACCTGTGTTTTACAGTTGTGTCCTAGGAAATCTTTACTCACCCCAAGATTGCAAAGATTTTCTCGTGTCTTTTTCTATTGTCCATCTAAAGTGAATTTTTATATGACATGAGGTGTCAAGTTTGTTTTATTTTATTTTATTTTATTTTATTTTATTTTATTTTTTTGTATGTGGACATCTAGTTGTTCCAGCACCACCTGCTATAAAGATTATCTTTTTTCCATTTAATTATTTGCCACCTTTGTCAGAGATCAACTACCCATAACTGTGTGGCTTTATTTTTGGATGCTCTATTCTGTTTCATTGATCTAAAGGAATATCTTTTTGCCAGCACCAAATTATCTTGATTTCTGTAGTTTTATAGTAAGTCTTAAAATCAGGTAAATTTTTTTTTTAGAAAATTCTTTATGGCATTTAGATTGTTTGCATTTCCATATAAATCTTAGTATCAGCTTGTAAATATCCTTTAAAAATCTGTTGGGATATTGATCAGCTCGAGTTAAACTTATGAATTAATATGAAGAAAATTGACACTTTGACACAACTGATTCTTCTAATCTATGAATATGATATATCTCTCCATTTATTTTTCTTCTATTTTTGTAAGCAAAATTTGAAGTTTTAATTGTACAGGTTTGCACTTACTTTGTTAAATGTAACTTTAAGTAATACATGTTTGGGGTGCCTGACTGGCTCAGTCGGTTAAGTCTCCAACTCTTGATTTTGGCTCAAGTCATGGTCTCACAGTTTCATGGGCTTGAGTCCCACATCGGGCTCTGAGCTGACTCTGCAGAGGCTGCTTGGGATTCTCTCCCTCTTTCTCTCTGTCCATCCCCAGCTCACGCTTTGTCTCTCTCAAAATAAACTTAAAAAAATAAAAAATAAAAAAGTAATACATGTGTGGAGATGCTATTTTAAATGTAACTGTTTTTTATGTCAATATCTAATTGTTATTTGTTATAGAAATACAATTGACTTTTGTATGTTGATATTACATCTTGTGATCTTGCTCACTTGTATACTTAATAGTTTTCTTGGAAACTCATTAGGATTTTCCATGTATATAATTATGTCACTTGTGAATACAGATAGTGTTGTTTTCTTCTTTCCAATCTTCATGTCTTTAATTTTTTTATACTGATCTCATTGCAGTGGCTAGTTGAAAAGAAATAGCAAGAGTGGCCATCCTTGCTTTGTTTTCAATTCTAAGAGTAAAACAATAAGGCTGTTTTTTTTAAATATGCCCTTTATCTAGTTGAGGAAGTAACCTTAAGATTTTTGTGGTTTTTGATGGGTTCTTTTGCTTTTTTTTCATGAATTAATCTTGATTTTTTTCAAATGCTTTTTCCAAATGTATTGAGATGATCATATGGCTTTTATCCTTTATTCTGTTGATATGGTGAATTATAATATTTTCTGTTTTTAAGTTTTTATTTAAATTCCCTTTAGTTAACAGTTAGTTTCAAGTGTACAATTTAGTGATTCAACACTTCCATACAATACCTGGTGCTCATCACAAATGCACTCCTTAATCCCTATCACCTATTTAACCCAATCTCCCACCCACCTCCCCTTTGGTAACCGTCAGTTTGTTCTCTATGCTTAAGAATCTGTTTCTTGGTTTGCCTCTCTCTTATTTTCTCCCTATGGTCATTTACTTTACAACAATTTGTTTTCAATTGTTAATACAACCTTGTATTCCCAGAATAAATCCCATTTGGATGTAATGGATTATCCTTTATATATATTGCTAGATCCAATTGGATAATATCTTGTTAAGTACATTTGTATCTTTGTTCTTAAGGGATGTTCTGTAGCTTTCTCTTCTTGCAATATCTTAGTCTGTTTTTTTAAATTTTTTTAATGTTTATTTATTTTTGATAGAGACAGAGTGTGAGCAGGGTCAGGGGGTGGCGCAGAGAGAGACGGAGACACAGAATCCAAAACAGGCTCCAGGCTCTGAGCTGTCAGCACAGAGCATGACATGGGGCTTGAACCCACGAGCTGTGAGATCATGACCTGAGCTGAAGTTAGATGCTCAACCAACTGAGCCACTCAGGCACCCCTTTAGTCTGGTTTTAAAATCAGGGTAATGCTGGCCCAAAAACTTGATTTAGAATACTTGAGCAGTATTTTCTAATTTCTGAGTTTGTGTAAGATTTATATTATTTCTTCCTTAAATGTTTCATTGAATTTATCAGTGAAACCATCTGGTCCTGTAGTATTTTAAGTTTGGAATTCAATGTCTTTATAAAATATAAACTTATATTTTCTTTTTTTTGGTCAGTTTCAAAATTTGATTTTTTGAGGAATTTGTCAATTTCATCTAAGCTATAAAGTTTTTTGGCATAAAGTTGTTCATAATTTTTCTTTACTATCCTTTTCATATATGTAGGATCTGCAGTGACATTCCTTCTTTCATTCCTGATGGTCATAATTTGTTTCTTCAGCCTTTTTTCTTGATCATATTAAGATTTATGAATCTTTTCAAATAACCAGCTCTTGATCTCATTGATTTTCTCTACTGTTTTTCTGGTTTCAATTTCATTGATCCCCCTTCTCTATTTACTCTTCCATTTCTAGTTATTGAGGTAGAAGCTTATATTGTTGATTTAAATACTTTTCTTCTAATATATAATGAGTACTTAATAACATAAATTTCCCTAGAGCACACTGATTTAGCTAAAACCCACAAATGTTGGTATGCCATGTTTTCATTTTAATTTAGTTAAAAATATTTTTTTTAATTTTTTGATGTTTATTCATTTTTGAAAGACAGAGAGAGACATAGCATGAGCAGTGAGGGGCAGAGAGAGAGGGAGACAGAATCCAAAGCAGACTCCAGGCTCTGAGCTGTCAGCACAGAGCCTTATGCAGGGCTCAAACCCACTAACTGGGAGATCATGACCTGAGCCAAAGTCAGATGCTTAACTGGCTGAGCCATCCAGGTGCCCCAGTTAAAAACATTTTCTAACTCATGGTTTCTTCTTTGACTCATGTGTTATGTACAAACATGATTTTAATTCTAAACATTTAGATATCTTTGAGATATCTTATAGTTATAGATTCCTAATTTAATTCCACTGTGCATCATACTTTGCATGATTTCACTATTTCTAAAGTTATTGAGACTTGTTTTGTGGCCCAAAGTATGGCTGTTTTGGTAAATGTCCCATGACTATTTTATCTGATACTAATATAGCTACTCCAGCTTTCTTTGGATTATTTTTTATATTGTATACTGCTTGCCATATATTTTCTTTTAACCTATCTGTGTCTTTATAATAAAGTGAGACTCTTATAGACAACACATAGAGTTGTAGTTGTATCTTGGTTTTGTATCCAAGAGAGGAGAAGAGAAAATGTTTCTTTCATTTTCTTTTCTTTCCTTTCTTTCTTTTGTAATATAAGGAACTCCTATTTGAAAGTCAAAGTAAGTGAAGTCAAATGAGTATATTTTTCTAAGATGAGTCAACACTGCCTGACCCAGCAGGATTTGAAAAGTTGCAGTAGGAAATAAGGAAGAATTAAAAGTATTTCTGGGCATTTTGACATTGAATGAATAATGCATGACTTTCAAGCAGTATATAATACAAATTAAAAATTTTGAGTCGGCAGTTCAGGTACATTTTATAATAGGATTGTAATAGAGAATGAAGAATATGTCCAAGTCATAGACATAGTTATAATATCTATATCTCTCAGTTTTATGTTTCAGTATAAGGGAGTAAAGACATTAGTGATCTATAATGAAAAATAATTTGAAATAGTTTTATTTATTAGTGGAATAGATTGTAATACATTGATATGTATTATTTTTCCAGCAGTTTAACAATATTCCAGGTAGTGAGGGCACAATATTTAACAATATAATCATTATCTCTGCCCTCATGAAGTTTATATTTTAGAAGAAGAAAGAAAGAAGCACATAATTAAATAATTACATGGAATTAAGCAATTCCATGTAATTACTAGTAGTGAGAGCACTGAGTGCTAAGGAAGTGTATAATGAAGGACATAATCCAGTGTTCAAGGGACCAGAACCAAAATGGATAGTTAAGAGATCTAAAGAATAAGAAGGAGGGGTTGGTTTGATAGACTAATATGGCCAAATGCCTGGGGCAGGAGATAACTTGGTATGTTTAAGGAAATGAAAGAAGGTTAGTATACCTGGAATAAATTGAGGGGTAGAAAGTAGGATATGAGATAGGAGAGAAGTTGGCAGTGACCTGGCAACGTTAAGTTTGGTTTAGTAATTATGGAGCTGCAAAAAACAATGGAAATCAAGGCAATTACGTAGTCAAATTTGCATTAAAATTTTTTTACTCTTTGGTATGTAGATAAAATATTAGTGTGGAGCATAAGATCTTATAAGAAACTAGTTAAGATGCTATTGAAACACCACAACCAGGCATTGTTAATAGCTTTGTGGTTTGTATGTTATGGTTGTAAAGATGTAGAAAAGCTGATCAATTGGAGAGATTTTTAAGAAAGTAGGATTAGCAGGACATTTTGATTCATTGTATATATGGAGTGAAGAAGGAGGAGATAAGATTGATTCATTAGCTTATGGCTTCAATAGCTGAGCTGGCAGTATTACCATTTATCAAGTCTGAGAATCCCAGAAGATGACCAGGTTTGAGGCAAAAAAAAGGTAATTAGTTCAATTTTGTGCATACTGAACTTGAGGTAACAGATGTATGCAGATGTAGAGTATGTAGTTGGATATAGTCTTGAGTTTGAAAAAATGATGGATGTTGGAGATACAAATGTGGGAGTCATCAGCATATTAATGACAGTTGGTCATAAGAATGGATGACAGACATTTCTTCAGTAAACTGTGTAGAATTGAAAAGCAAAAGGCACAGGAAGAGTCCTGAGTATCCAATACTGAAGGGCCATGTAGAGGAGAAGAATCTAGAAACAGAAACTGGAAAGTAGCTACAAAAATAGGAATGAAACCAGGAAAATGTATCTTAATGGAAGCCAAGATAGAAAAGGACTTAAAAGAGGGAAGAGTCAGTTATGTTGAAAGCTATTGATAAACCTGATAAAATGAAAAATGCATGTTTAATTTTAATATGCACATTTTAAGTGGATATAATCAGCAAATAAGGTAGTGCTACAGAGTTCAAAGAACATGATGTTTGACTGAGACAAACCTGGTTTTATTTAAATTTTTAGGCTTATTTATTTATTTATTTATTTTGAAAGAAAAAGAGAGAGATAAAAAGTGCACACAGGAAAAACAGAGAGAAAGAGGGAGGGAGAGAATCCCAAGGAGGCTCTGTGCTGTCATCAGGGAGTCCAATGCAGGGCTTGAACCCACAAACCATGAGATCATGACATGAGCTGAAATTATGAGTCAGATGCTCAACCAATTGAGCCACCCAGGCACCCCAAGACAAATCTGGTTTTATTTCCTCAGGAAAGAAATGTCAGCAAGATGGTAGAATAGGAGTTTTAGCCTTCATCTCCCACAAAGAAACAAATTTTGACAACCACCCATGGATAAGAATACCTTTGTGGAAGTACAGAAATCCACAGAGAGGTTCTAGCACCTTGTTGGAGCCAAAATATCTGAGAATAGACTCACTGAAGAGGATAACAAAAAGTTTCACTTTACCTGTATAAACCCTCCGCAAACAGCTCAGTGCCAAGAGGACCCTCTCAGCCTATGATTTCTCCCATGGGGCAAAGTGAGTATTTGACTTCCTTAGCTGCTCCATTCTCATCCTGCCCATAACACTTAGTAGCTGAGTAGTCAGGGGCAGCAAGGAGCAGGGAAAAGGGATGGGGACTCAGAGTAACTGGAGAGTTGAAGTCAACAAAGAGGCATAGATTCTACTACTTACCTTGCATAATCTGCCAGGAACCCCACAAACAAACCTTGTAAGATACATCACCTGCAGTCTCTTCCAATTATTCCACAAGTGCAACCTAGATCTACATGCATCCCTTACCCCCTCAGAGCTGGTCCCCTCCATAACCCCCACAAAATACATACTCAAGCCTCTACAGATTGTGCACAAGCACATAGAGGTGGCGCAACTGTACTGTGTTAGGAGAAGACACATAACCTTGAATGCTTCAGGGCCCTGCCTAAGGAAAATAAGTGGGAGGCTCTCAGCACGTGGTCCAGTCTTGCAGGATTGAGAAAGGGCATACAATCCTAAGAACCTCCCCTAAGAGGAACAAGAGGATCCATAGGAAAGGTCTAAGAGACCACTAGAGCCAATCAGTAAAGACCAAAAGAAGTGACTGCTTCAAATGCAAAGATGGCAATGCAAGAACTCAAGGAATATGAAAAATTAAGGAAACATAACACTACTAAAGGAGTGCAATAATTTCCCAGTAACCAACCCCAAAGAAATGGAGATCTACAAGTAGTCTGACAAATAATTAAAAATAATTCTTTTAAGGAAGGTCAGAAAGCTACAAGAAAACATAAGCAATGCAATGATATCAGGAAAACAATATATGAACAAAAGAATTTCAACAAAGAAAAAACAAATTATTTTAAAAAACAAACATTCTGGAGCTGAATAAAATGATAAAAGAAATGAAAGATGAAATAGAGAGCTTCAATATCAAAATTGTCAAATGGAAGAATTTGTGAACTTGAAGACAGATCATTTGAAATTATCCAATGAAGGGAAGAAAAACAATAAAAAGTGAAAAAAGCCTTTTGGTTTTATAGGGCACTATGAAATGAATTAATATATTCATTATGGGACTCATAGAAGAAGAGAGAAAAGAGCAGGTTTATTTAAATAAATAATGACAGAAAACTTCCTAAATAATGGGAGGAACATGGACATCCAGATGCATGAAGCTCAAATAGTCAAACAAGGTTAACCACATTATAATCAAATTCTCAAAATTCAAAGATAAAAAGAAAAATTTGAAAGCAGTAAAAGAAAAAGAAACTCATCACATACAAGAGAAACACCATTAGGCCATCAGTGGATTTCTCAGCAAAAACCTTACAGACCAGGAAATAGTGAGATGATACATTCAAAGTGCTGAAAGAAAAAAAAACCTGCCAAATAAGAATAGTATACTTAGCAGCGATGTCCTTCATAAATGGAGAGATAAAGATTTAAAAAAAACAAACTGAGGGAGTTTATCACCACTAGATCTGCCTTACAAGAAATGCTAAGTGGAGTTCCTTAAGTTGAAATGAAAGGATGCTAATTAATAATATTAAAACATATGAAAGTATAAAACTCAATGATAAGGATAAGTATATAGTCAAATTCAGAATACTCTAATACTGTAATGGTGGTGCTTAAATGACTTTTAACTCTAGTATAACAGTTAAAAGACAAAGGTATTAAAAACAACTAGACCTATGATACTTTGATAATGAACACATATTATAAAAAGACAAATTGAGACATCAGTAACATAAAATGTGGTGTGGGAGTAAAAGTATAGAGTTTTTGTATGCAATTGAAGTAAAATTTTTTTAAAAGTTTATTTATTTTGAGAGAAAGAGGAAATGAGAGAGGGAGAGAGAGAGAGGAAAAGACAGAATCCCAAGCAGGCTCTGCACTGTCAGCACAGAGCCTGATGCAGGGCTCTGTTTCATGAACCATGAGATCATGACCTGAGCTGAAATCAAGAGTCAAACACTCAACCAACTGGGCCACCCAGGTGCCTCTGAAGGAAGGTCTGTATCAGCTTAAAATAAACTGTAAGATATTTTTGTAATCCTAGTACTAACCACAAAGAAAACACTTCTAGTGGATGCACAAAAGGTAAAGAGAAAGGAATCAAAGCATACCATTACAAAAAAACAATTAAATCACAAAGGAAGACAGCAAGAGAGGAAGTAAAAAAGGAACTATAAAACTATCAAAGAACAATTAACAAAATGGCAATAATGAGTCCTTACCTATCAATAATTACTTTAAATCTTTTTTTTAATATGAAATTTATTGTCAAATTGGTTTCCATACAAACCCAGTGTTCATCCCAACAGGTGCCCTCCTGAATACCCATCACCCTCTTTCCCCTCCTTCCCACCCCCCGTCAACCCTCAGATTGTTCTCAGTTTTTAAGAGTCTTTTATGTTTTGGCTCCCTCCCTCTCTAACTTTTTTTTTCCTTCCCCTCCCCCATGGTCTTCTGTTAAGTTTCTCAGGATCCACATAAGAGTGAAAGCATATGGTATCTGTCTTTCTCTGTATGACTTATTTCACTTAGCATAACACTGTCCAGTTCCATCCACGTTGCTACAAAAGGCCAGATTTCATTCTTTCTCATTGCCACGTAGTATTCCATTGTGTATATAAACCACTGGCCAAAATGAACAAATCAGGAGACTATAGATGCTGAAGAGGATGTGGAGAAATGGGAACCCTCTTGCACTGTTGGTAGGAATGCAAACTGGTGCAGCAATAATTACTTTAAATCTAAGTTGGTTACTTCTGGGGCAGAGGTCACTGTGGCAGCAGTCTTGGCTGGGTTTGGACTTTGATCTGTGAAGCAGGTTTGGAGTCCATGAAGACCTTCCCCAGGCAGTAAGCAGCAAAAGGTCCTTTTTACCACTTCCATTTGCTTGGTGATTGCATGGACATGCTCTTTGGAGAAGGCATCTCCTGATTATACTCAGTGCCCACTTCACTGCCCAGTAAATGCTCACTGCCTTGGCTCTCACATCCAGACCAGGGCTGTGGCAGGGAGTGGGGACAAGCCAGGCACTGGTACCAGGTACTGACAGTACAGAAGAGACAAACAAGCATATTTTAGCTTGGGACTTCTAGGACACCTAGAGCCCAGAGCATGCACATGGACACACACATACACACACGCACACAAAAATATGACAGAGAGCAAACAAGCAAGCAAGCATGAGCCAGAGCCATGCGACTACTAATCCAATGAACGTTTCTGGGACAAGATACCTTCAGAGAGGGGTTTGGACAAACTTAAATTTATTTCACTTTCTTACCATCACTCCCTGCTTAACTTGTTTGAATTTGGCTCCTCCTACCACTCACTCAAAGTACCTCTTACTCTTATTAATTAAATCCAGTGCTTTTTCTCAGTCATCTTTCCATCTCAGTCGCATCAACCACTTTTAATTTGCTCCCTTGTGGAACTTCTCTAACTCTTGGGTCTTTTGTTTTTTTCTCTTAACCTTAAAAGTGTACTACTTGCCTTTCCCCCTGAAATCCCCATTCCTTTTAAAGGTACTTCATTTGCTCAGCCACCTGGGCTGGAAATCACAGGATTATCTCTGGTTCTGCCCTCTCCCTTTCCCTGCATATCCAGTAAGTAAGTTCAGAGTATTCTGTCTTAAACAGAATCTTCTGAAATGTTCTCTCCATTCCCATTCACTTTCCTGTATTGTTGTATTCTCCCACCTGGTCTCCTTTTCCCTGATCATTTCTACTGCTGCTTAATTTTTCCTTTCAAAGCACATCACTGGTTTTTGAGTGTGTGTGTCACTGCTACTTGTTTCATGTTGTGCCTAATGTGTTTTCATACTGGGTTATCACCCATTCGTGTGGATCATGAAATAAATTTAAGGGGTTAAATCAGCCTTTAAAAAACTAAATGAAATTGGGGTGCCTGGATGGCTCAGTTGGTTAAGCATCTGACTTTGGCTCAGGTCATGATCTCATGGCCTGTGGGTTTGGCCCTGCATGGGGCTCTGTGCTGACATCTCAGAGCCTAGAACCTGCTTTGGATTCTACATATCCCCCTTTCTCAGCCCCTCCCCTGCACAGGCTCTATCTCTCTCTGTCTCTCGAAAATGAATAAATGCTAAAAAAAATGAAATAGAATAAAAAGTCTCAGCATGCATGGCACAGGAAATGAGAAGTATTCTTTTAAGAAATTTAAGTTTTCAGCATATAATCATGAATCCCTAACATAAAGTTTGTGTATGTATGCATCTGCCGGTACTTGGTTGCAATATAGAATTATTTCTTACCATGGGTTGTAGGAAAAAATGGTTGATGGCTATTGGTTTACAGGACTTCAGAATGATCAGTTGGTCAATCAAAGATCTCTAGAAACTGGCTGCTTTGCCAAATCCATTTTCCATGACTTTGCTACAATATGAGTACACTGCTTCTCTGCTTAAAAGGGTGCTATCTTTAAGAGCTGTTTTCCCCCTCCCCCCTTTAAAAAAGAAATTACAAAAAAACAAACAAGAAAAACCTACCCAGAGGCAGTATAGTGTAGTAAAGAGCCAGAATTTCTGGGGTTGAAATCATAGCTTTGCCCATAAATAGCTCTGTGACTGTGGAAAAATTAGTCTTTCAGTGCCTGTTTCCTCATTCGTAAAATGGGGATAATAGTACCTATCTCCTAGGACTGTTGAGAGGATTAGATGAGTTGATATCTGTAAAGTGCCTAGAACATTACCAGGAGCATCATAAGTGTTATCTAAGAGGCCTTATGCTGTAGCTGAAAGGATACTGACAGCCTAGATTTGAATTCCCCAGCTACATGGTTAACTGGATATTATTTCTAGCCAGACTTTGCTGCTCTCCTCATCTGTAAAAATTGAGACAGTTCAAACATTGCTGTAAAAATAGATTGATTGCTGGCATTGTGAACTTGAGGCTGGGGCTGTTATCTCTGTGTCCCCAACACTTTGCATAGTGCCTGATACATAGTGTACAATAAACTTGTTTTGAAATTACAAGTGAAAAAAACCTAAATTGATTAAAATTTTCTAATCAAAAGACAAGGTGGTTAAAAAGATTTTTAAAAACCCATAGGATCTAACTACAAGAGATTCATTTAAACTTTAAGGACATATATAGGCTGAGAGTGATAAGATGGAAAAAGATACTCCATGAATATAACTGAAAGAGAGCAGGGGTGGCTATACTCCTATCAGGGAAAATAGACTTTAGGTTAAAAACTCTCAGAAGAGATGAAGAAGGTCATATGATGATAAAGGGGTAAATTCATCAAGAGGATATATCAATTGCACATATATAACCTACCAACATTGGAGCACCTAAGTATGTAAGGAATATATTAACAGAAATGAAGACAGAGATAGTGGTAATAAAATAAGAGTAGGAGACTTCAATAGCCCATTTTGAACAATAGACAGATCATCCATATAGGAAATGGATAAGGAAACAGAACACTTGAATAACACTATAGAACAAATGGACCTAACAGATATATACAAAACATTCCATCCAATGGCAGAATACATATTCTTTTCAAGAGCACATGGAACATTCCCCGGGACAGATCATATTTTGGGCCACAAAAAAAGTTTTAATAAACTTAAGCAGATTAAAATCATATCAGTATCTCTCCCAACTACAGTGATATGAAACTATAAATCAATAATGAGAAGAAAACTGGAAATTTCACAAATATGTAGAAATCAAGCAACACACTCCTAAACAACCAATGGATCAAAGAATTCAAGTGGGAAATCAAAAAATATCTTAAGACAAATGAAAACGGAAACACAAAATACCAAACTTATGGGATGCAATAAGTTCTAACAAAGAAGCTTACAGTGATAAATGCCTACATTAAGGAAAAAATCTGAAATAAATGACCTAATTTTACACCTCAAGGAACTAGAAAAAAACAAACTAAGCCCAAAGTTAGCAAAAGGAAGGAAATGATAAAAATTAGAGCAGAAATAGATTCGAAAACAATAAAAAATAATCAATAAAACTAGGAGCTGTTTTTTGAAAAGATAAACAAAACTGGCAACCCTTTAGCTAGATTATTAAGAACACAAGAGATTAGATTCAAAGAAATAAATCTGTAAATGAAAAAGTAGACAATGTAATTGATACTACAGAAATATAAAGGATCATATTGGACTACTATGAACAATTATAGGCCAACACATTTATTAACCTAGAATAAAAGGATAAATTCCTAGGAACATACAACCTACCAAGACTGAGTCATGAAGAAATAGAAAATCTGAATAGATTTTGATAGTGAATAATGAATAAGGAGATTGAATCAGTAATCAAAATCTCCCAACAAATAAAGCCCAAGATTAGATGGCTTTTACTGGTATATTCTACCAAACAGAGGAGAATAAATGCCAATTCTCAATCTCTTCCAAAAAATATTGAAGAGGATGGAACACTGCCAAACTCATTTTATGAAGCCAGCATTATTCTGATACTAAAGCCAGACAAGGACACTATAAGAAAATAAAATTACTGGTCAATATCCCTGGTTAACATAGATGTAAAAATCCTCAACTAAATACTAGCAAACTGAATTCAATAGCATATTTAAAAGATCCTATACCATGATCAAGTGGGATTGATTCCTATCATGCAACATGGTTCAACATATACAAATCAATAAATGTGATACACTACAGTAACAGAATGAAGAGTACATATTATGTGATCATCTCAATAGATATAGAAAAAGCATTTGACAAAATTAAACATCCTTTCATGACAAAAACTCTCAATAAATTGTGTATCAAAGGAATGTATGTTGGGGGAGGTCATTGAGAGGACGTGACCACTGGTTTACCCATGAGCTGGGCCCCAGCAATCAGGGGCTCCTCATCCCCTCCCCAGTCCTTTGTGCATTCTGCTTGACTTCTTCACTCCCAGAACCTTTCCCAAATATATAGCCTTGGGATAGTGATATGGACAGTATATGTGACTGAACCCAGTTAAGGCATCTATATAAAATTTTAGGATTTGGCAGGTGCTGAGGAGATCTACTCATCTTGCGGCCACTTCAGAGAAGCCTCATATATAAATTCCATTACTTATTAAATCTGCCACATAACAATCTGGAGTAGTCTGCATCTTTCTTTGGTCTCTCCCTGTCCTCCACATACAGGGGCTGGCTTCAGATTATACCCAAGAAGTTCCTGAGGTTGTTAATCAACAATGTACTTCAACATAATAAAGGGTATATATGACAAGCCCATAGCTAATTATCATAGTCAACAGCCAAATAGTCAAAAGCTGAAAACTTTTCCTCTAAGATCAGGAAAAAGACAAGGATACCCACTCTCACCACTCCAATTCAACATAGTATTGGAAGACTTAGAGAAATTAGGCAAGAAAAAGAAATGGAAGGTATCCAAATAAGGTAGAAGTAAAAATATACTTTTTTGGCAGATGATATTATTTTATATATAGAAAATCCACAGGCTCTACCTAAACACTGTTAGAACTAATAAATTCAGTACAATTTCAGGATACAATAACAACACAAAAAATCAGTTGCATTTCTATACACAACCAAATATCCAAAAAAGAAATTAAGAAAAAATCTCATTTGCAATAATATCAAAAATACTTAGGAATAAATTTTACAAAGGAGATAAATGACCTGTACACTGAAACCTATAAAACATTGATAATAGAAACTGAAGAAGACAAAGGAATACAAAGATATTCTATATCCATGTATTGAAGATTAATGTTGTTAAAATGTCCACACTACCCAAAGCCATATATAGATTAAATGCAATCCTTATGAAAATTTCAATTATATTTTTCACAGAAATAGGAAAACAATCCTATAATTAATATGGAACTAAAAAAGACCCTGAATAACCAAAGCAAGCTTTAGCAAGAAGAACAAAGATGGAGGTATCAGACTTCCTCCTTTCAAAAGGTATTACAAACCTATAGTAATTAAAACATTAAGATATTGGCATAAAACCAGACATCTATATCAACAGAGTAGAATGGAGAGTCAAGAAATAAATCCGTACATTTACAGTCAGCTCATCTTTGATAAGGGTGCAAAAATGCACAAAGAGATAAAATAATCTTTTCAATAAATGGTGCTGAGAAAACTGGATATCCACATGCAGAATAATGAAATTGGACCCTTATATAATACATACAAAAATTAACTTAAACTGAATTAAAGGATTCAATGTAGAACCTGTAACTATGGAACTACCAGAAGAAAACGTAGGATAAAATTCTTGACATTAGTCTGTGCGATGATTTTTTTGGACATGACCATGTATTAGTCACAGTTCTCCAACGAAACAGAATAAAATAATGATATAGATATAGATATAGATATAGATATAGATATAGACATAGACATAGATATAGATGATATATACTTACATTTAGATTTATAGATATAAATATATGAGGAGATTGCTTATAGGAATTGGCTCATATAGTTATGGAGGCCAAGAAGTCCTCTAAGCTGATGTCTATGAACTGGAGACCCAGGAATGCCAGTGGTATAATTCAGTCCATGTCTGAAGGCCTGTGAACCAGGGGGGCCAATGGTGTAATTCCCAGTCTGACATTGAAGGCCTGAGAACCAAGGTGCCGCTGCTATAAATCCTAGAGTCCAAAGACCCAAGAACCAGGACCCCCAATGTCCAAGGGCAGGAAAAGATGGGCATCTCAGCTTGAGAAGAATTTTCATTTCTGGTTCCACTTGGGCCGCTAAAAGATCAGATGTTCCCCTCTACATTGTTGATGTCAGATCTCTTTATTCAGTCTATTGAATCAAATGCTAATCTTTTCTAGAAACACCCTTACAGACACACCCAGAAATAATGATTTACCAGCTACCTGGGTCTTCCATAGTGTAGTCAAGTTAACAAATAAAACGAACTATCACAGGCCCCCAAAACAAAGGTAACAAAAGCAAAATAGACAAGTCAAATTGAATCAAACCAAAAAGTTTCTGCAAAGCAAAGGAAATAATCAACAGAGTGAGTATACAACCTATTGAATTTGCAAACCATACATCTAATAAAGTGTTAATATATAAAATATATAAGAAACCTAAACAACTCAATAGCAAAAAATACAAATAACCAGATTAAAAATGACCTAAAGAACGAAATAGACATTTCTCCAAAAAAGATACATAAATGGCCAACGAGTATATAAAAAGGTACCTATCAGTAATCATCAGGGAAATGCAAATCCAAGCCAGTGTGGTACACTGGCATAAAGAAAGACATATAGACCAACGGAATAGAATAAAGAGCCAGGGAATAAACTCTCATGCATACAGTCAAATTATTTTTGACAAAGGCATCAAAACCATTCAGTGGGGGAAAGGACAGTCTTAAATAAATGGTGCTGAGAAAACTAAATATCCACATGCAAAAAAATGAAGTTGGACCCTAACATTATATACAAAATTAACTCAAAATAGATGAAATATCTAAATGCATGACATGACTATAAAACTCTTAGAAAAAAAAACATAGAGGAGGGATGCCTAGGTAGCTCAGTCAGTTAAGTGTCTGACTCTTAATTTCGGCTCAGGTCATGATCTCATGGTTTGTGAGTTTGAGCCCCATGTTGGGCTCTGCACTGACAGCACAGAGCCTACTTGAGATTCTCTCTCTCTCCCTCTCTATGCCCCTTCCCCCGTTCGTGTTCGTTCTCTCTCTCTCTCTCTCTCTCTCTCAAAATAAATAAACATTAAAAATTCTTAAAAAATAAAAAAAACAGGGGAAAAAGCCTCATGACATTGGATTTGACAATGGTTCCCTAGGATATGACACCAAAGACACACAAAAGAAAAATAGACATATTAGGCTTCATAAAAATTTAAAATTCTGTGCATCAAAAGACAATATCAACAGAGTGAAAAGGCAACTCACAGAATGGTAGAAAATATTTGGTAAATCATATATCTGATAAGGGATCAACATCCAGAATATATAGAGAATGCATAAAATTCAACAACAAACAACGAGATACGAAAATGGGTAAAGCCATTGAACATACATTTTATCCAAAGAAGATATACAAATGGCCAACATGAACATGAAAAGATGTTCAACATCATGAATCATTAGAGAAATGCAAATAAAAACTCACACCTGTTATGATGACTAATTCCAAAAGAACAGAAAATAAGTGTTGGCAAGGATGTGCAGAAATTGGAATCTTGTGCAGGGTTGATGGGAATGTAAAATGGAACTACCACTGTGGAAAACAATATGGCAGTTCCTCAAAAAATTAAAAATAGAAGTACATTTACCAACAATTCCACTTTGGATCTATACCCAAAAGAGTTGAAAGCAAGGTCTCAAAGAGATAGTTTATGCTCATAGCATAGTAATGCTCGTAGCAATATTACTCACGATGGTTAAAATGTGGAAGCAACACAAGTGTCAATCAACAGATAAGTGGATAAAGAAAGTGTGATATATCTATATCTATATATCTATCTATATCAGGGGAGCCAGCCCCAGGCTCAGTGGTAGATCAGGGGCACAGCCCACAGGAGAAAGAAACTCCCTCCCTGGGGTGCTGCAGAACAGGATAAAACCTGCTTGTGTCTGCCACCCCCAGGTTTGGTGGCTAGGTCAGGGGCATAGTCCACAGTAGGAGAAAGTGGTCCCCTGCTTGAAGAGCTGTGGGACAGGACAAAACCAGCCAGGACCACATATCGGGCTGCACAGAGAGGCACTTCCCCAGGGCCGGGGTGCATGGAGAGGGAGTTTGAATCCCAGCGAAGTGCCGGGCACAGGAGTCAGTGGAGTGAGACAGACTGCCACGTCTGAGACAGCACAGTGAGGACAGCTCGAATGGAGTGATTTGGGACACCACTACCAAGGCGGGGCCTCAGGGATCTGACTGTGGGGCCCACAGTGGAGGTGGGACCCATTCACACCAAACCATGCCCCTCCCTGCTGGGTAACTGCATATCTACTGGAGTGGGATAGATGCTGAGGAACCAGATGGCTGCCTCCTCCAGACCAGTGCTACTGCATTGCCTGGATTAATTCTTGGACAATTCTGGTTATTTGCATACATTCTTCCTTCATTTTCTCCTTCTTATCTCTTCCCTCCTCTAGTATGGTTACTCTGGTTGTTGGTTTATTTAAGCAGATATATTTAATCCATTCTCTTGATACCTGTTCTACACCTCCTTCTTTCCTTTCTCTCTCTCTCTGGAATAATCAAGCCGTGTAGTTTCTCTGTCTGGGTAACTTTATCTTCATTTATTTTTCCCAACCACCTTCTTTATTTTCCTTTGTCTCTCTCTGGATTAAGCCCTTTAGTCTCTCTGCCTGGTCAATGTTTATTTTTTCTTTTTCCCCTCCCCTGTCATTTCTCTCTTTGTATGTGCTCTTCCATCAGCACCGCCTCCACCCTCTTCTTTACTTGTAGCTGGTGTTTCCAGTTTTTTGCTTTTGGATTGTTTTGTTTGTTTGTTTGTTTGATTTGTTTCTGTGTTTGCATGTTTTTGTTTCTTGTTTGTTTGTTTTCCTTTCTAGGGCTACTTCAAGGAACAAATCAAAGCACACTTGGTGGAGGGTCCAAAGCATCACTACGAGTAGGGAAATAAAATAACCAAAGTCACAACAGAGAGCAAGTAACACTCTCCAAAAAACACCACCTGAAGGGCCAGGCCCTGGACAACATATGACTCCCATTTAATATAGCAGTGCTCACATGTGCAGAGCACATAACAAGCTTTTAAAACTCATAAGGGACAGAAAACTAGCCAAAATGATGAAGTGGAAGAATTCTCCTCAAAAGAAATTCCAGGAAGAAGTGACAGCTAAAGAACTGATCAAAACAGGGGCGCCTGGGTGGCTCAGTCGGTTGAGTGTCTGACTCCGACTCAGGTCATGATCTCCCGGTCTGTGAGTTCGAGCCCCGCGTCGGGCTCTGTGCTGACAGTTCAGAGCCTGAAGCCTGTTTTGGATTCTGTGTCTCCCTCTCTCTCTGCCCCTCCCCAGCTCATGCTCCATCTCTCTCTCTCTGTCAAAAATAAATAAACATTAAAAAAAAAGAACTGATCAAAACAGATATAAGCAATATAACCGAACAAGAATTTAGAATAATAGTTATAATTTAATCACTGGGCTTGAAAAAAAGCATAAAAGACAGAAGAGAATCTACTGCTGCAGAGTTCAAGTAACTAAAAAACTAGTTATGATGAGTTTAAAAATGCTGTAAATGAGGTGCAAAATAAAATGGAGGCAGCCACAGCATGGATTGAAGAGGCAGAGGGGATAATAGGTGAATTGGAAGATAAAATTATGGAAAAAGAGGAAGATGAGAAAAAGAGAGCTAAAAAATTCTATACCATGAGGGGAGAATTAGAGAACTAAGTGATTCAATCAAATGGAAAAATATCCATATCATGGGAATTCCAGCAGAAGAAAGAGAGAAAGGGGCTGAAGGTGTACTTGAACAAATAATAGCTGAGAACTTTCCCAATCTTGGGAAGGAAACAGACATTGAAATCCAAGAGGCACAGAGAACTCCCTTCAGACGTAACTTGAATTGATCTTCTAGACAACATATCATAGTGAAACTGGCAAATACAAGGATAAAATGAGAATTCTGAAAGCAGCTAGGGATAAATGGGCCTTAACATACAAAGGTAGACACATAAAGGTAGTAGCAGACTTATCTACTGAAACTTGGCAGGCCAGAAAGGAATGGCACAAAGTCTTCAATGGAATGAACAGGAAAAATGTGCAGCCAAGAATCCTTTATCCAGCAAGCCTGTCATTCAGAATAGAAGGAGAGGTAAAGGTTTTCCCAGACAAGCAAAAACTTAAGGAATTCATCACCACAAACAAGCCCTACAAGAGACCCTAAGGGGGACTCTGTGAGTGAAATGTTGCAAGGGCCACAAAGTACTAGAGACATCGCTACAAGCATGAAACCTAAAGATAACACAATGACTCTAAACCCATATCTTTCAATAATAACACTGAATATAAATGGACTAAATGCTCCAATCAAAAGACATAGAGTATCAGAGTGGATAAAAAACAAGACCCATCTATCTGCTGTCTACAAGAGACCCATTTTAGACCTGAGGACACCTTAAGATCAAAAGTAAGGGGACAGATAACTATCTATCATGCTACTAGAAGTCAAAAGAAAGCTAGAGTAGCCATACTTATATCAGACAGACTAGACTTTAAATTAAAGGCTGTAACAAGAGATGAAGAAGGGCATTATATAATAATTACAGGGTATATCCATCAGGAAAAGCTAACAATTATAAATGTCTATGCACCAAATTCGGAAGCACACAAATATATAACACAATTAATCACAAGCATAAACAATCTTATTGGCAAGAATGTGGCAATTGCAGGGGACTTTAATACTCCACTTATAGCAATGGACAGATCATCTAGACATAAAATCAGTAAAGAAACAAAAGCCCTGAATGATACACTGGACCAGATGGACTTGACAGATATATTTAGAACTCTACATCCTAAAGCAACAGAATATACTTTCTTCTTGAATGCACATGGAACATTCTCCAAGATAGATCACATACTGGGTCACAAAACAGCCCTCAATAAATATAAAAGAATTGAGATCATGCCATGCACACTTTCAGATCACAATACTATGAAACTTGAAATCCACCACAGGAAAAAGTTTGGAAAACTTCCAAAAACATAGAGGTTAAAGCATGTATTACTAAAGAATGAATGTGTCAACCAGGCAATTAGATAAGAAATCTAAAAATATATGGAAACAAATGAAAATGAAAACACAACAATCCAAATGCTTTGGGATGCAGCAAAGGCAGTCCTAAGAGGAAAATACACTGCAATCCAGGCATATCTCAAGAAACAAGAAAAATCCCAAATACAAATTCTAACAGCACACCTAAAGGCACTACAAGCAGAACAGCAAAGAAACCCCAAGGCCAGCAGAAGAGAAATAATAAAGATCAGATCAGAAATAAACAATATAGATTCTAAAATAATAGTAGAACAAATCAATGAAACTAAGGGTTGGTTTTTTGAAAAAATAAACAAAATTGATAAACCTCTAGCCAGGCTTCTCAAAAAGAGAAGAGAGGACCCATATAGATAAAATCACGAATGAAAATGGATTTATTACAACGAATCCATCAGAAATAAAAGCAATTATCAAGGAATACTATGAAAAATTATATGCCAAAAACAGGACAACCTGGAAGAAATGGACAAATTCCTAAGCACCCACACACTACCAAAACTCAAATGGGAAGAAATAGAAAATTTGAACAGACTCATAACTAGTGAAGAAATTGAATCAGTCATCAAAAATCTCCCAACAAATAAGAGTCCTGGACCAGATGGCTTCCCAGGGGAATTCTACCAGACATTTAAAGCAGAGATAGTACCTATCCTGCTCAAGTTGTTCCAAAAAATAGAAATGGAAGGAAAGCTTCAGGACTCATTCTATGAAGCCAGCATTACTTTGATTCCCAAACCAGACAGAGACCCAACAACAAAAAAAGAGAACTACAGGTCAATATCCCTGATGAATATGGATGCAAAAATTCTCAACAAGATACTAGCAAATCGAATTCAACAACATATAAAAATAATTATTCACCATGATCAAGTGGGATTCATTCCTGGGCTGCAGGGCTAGTTCAATATTCACAAATCAATCAATGTGATACATCACATTTATAAAAAAAGGATAAGAACCATATGACCCTGTCAATAGATGCAGAAAAAGCATTTGACAAAATACAGCATCCTTTCTTTAAAAAAAACCCTCGGGGCGCCTGGGTGGCGCAGTCGGTTAAGCGTCCGACTTCAGCCAGGTCACGATCTCGCGGTCCGTGAGTTCGAGCCCCGCGTCAGGCTCTGGGCTGATGGCTCGGAGCCTGGAGCCTGTTTCCGATTCTGTGTCTCCCTCTCTCTCTGCCCCTCCCCCGTTCATGCTCTGTCTCTCTCTGTCCCAAAAATAAATTAAAAACATTGAAAAAAAAAAAATTTAAAAAAAACCCTCAAGAAAGTCAGGATAGAAGAAACATACCTAAACATCATAAAAGCCATATATGAAAAGCCCACAGCTAATATCATCCTCAATGGGGAAAAACTGAGAGCTTTCCCCCTGATATCAGGAACACAACAGGGATGTGTACTCTCACCACTGTTGTTTTACACAGTGTTGGAAGTCCTAGCATCGGCAATCAGACAACAAAATGAAATCAAAGGCATCAAAATTGGCAAAGAAGAAGTCAAACTTTCACTTTTCGCAGGCGACATGATACTCTACATGGAAACCCGAAAGACCCCACCAAAAGGCTGCTAGAACTGATACATGCTTTCAGCAATGTCTCAGGGTACAAAATAAATGTACAGAAATTGGTTGCATTTCCAGACACAAATAATGAAGCAACAGAAAGAGAAATCAAGAAACTTATCCCATTTACAATTACACAAAGAATCATAAAATACCTAGGAATAAACCTGACCAAAGACTTAAAAGATCTGTATGCTGAAAACTACAGAAAACTTATGAAGTAAATTGAAGAAGACACAAAGAAATGGAAAAACATTCCATGCTCATGGATTGGAAGAAAAAATATTGTTAAAATATCAATGCTACCCAAAGCAATCTACACATTCAATGCAATCCCAATCAAAATTGCACCGACATTCTTCTCAAAGCTAGAACAAACAATCCTAAAATTTGAATGGAACCACAAAAGATCCTGAGAAGGCAAAGTAATACTGAAGAAGAAAACCAAAGCTGGAGGCATCACAATCCCAGACTTTAGCCTCTACTACAAAGCTGTAATCATCAAGACAGGATGATACTGGCACAAAAACAGACACATAGACCAATGGAATAGAATATAGAACCCAGAACTGGACCCACAAATGTATGGCCAACAAATCTTTGACAAAGCAGGAAAGAGTATCCAATGAGTAAGAGTATCCAGTCTCTTTAACAAATGTTGCTGGGAGAAGTGGACAGCAAATGCAGAAGAATGAAACTAGACCACTTTCTTACACCATACACAAAAATAAACTCAAATTGGATGAAATACCTGAATGTGAGATAGGAAACCATCAAAACCCTAGAGGAGAAAGCAGGCAACAACCTCTTTGACCTCAGCCATGGCAATTTCTTTTTTTTTTTATTAACGTTTATTTATTATTGAGAAACAGAGAATGAACATGGGAGGGGCAGAGAGAAGGGGAGACACAGAATCTGAAGTAGGCTCCAGGCTCTGAGCTGTCAGAGCAGAACCGGACACAGGGCTCGACCTCACAAATCAGGAAATCATGACCTGAGCCGAAGTCGGACGCTTAACCAACTGAGCCACCCAGGTGCTCCAGCCACAGCAATTTCTTACTCGACACATCTCCAAAGGCAAGGGAATTAAAAGCAAAAATGAACTATTGGGACCTCATCAAGATAAAAAGCTTCTGCACTGCAAAGGAAACAATCAACAAAACTAAAAGCCAACCAACAGAATGGGAAAAGATATTTGCAAATGACATATCAGATAAAGGGCTAGTATCCAAAATCTATAAAGAACTCACCAAACCCTACACTCAAAAAACAAAGAATCCAGTGAAGAAATGGCAGAAGACATGAATAGACACTTTTCCAAAGAAGACATCCAGATGGTCAACAGACACATGAAAAGATGCTCAACGTCACTCATTATCAGGGAAATACAAATAAAAGCCACACTGAAATATCACCTCACACCGGTCAGACTGGCTAAAATGAACAAATCAGGAGACTATAGATGTTGGCAAGGATGTGGAGAAACAGGAACCTTCTTGCACTGTTGGTGGGAGTGCAAACTGATGTAGTCGCTCAGGAAAACATTACCGAGGTGACTCAAAATATTAAAAATAGACCTACCCTATGACCCAGCAATAGCACTGCTAGGAATTTACCCAAGGGATACAGGAGTGCTGATGCATAGGGGCACTTGTACCCCAATGTTTATAGTAGCACTCTCAACAATAGCCAAATTATGGAAACAGCCTAAATGTCACCAACTGATGAATGGATAAGGAAGATGTGGTTTATATATACAATGGAATACTACTTGGAAAAGAGAAGGAATGAAATCTGGCCATTTGTAGCAACGTGGATGGAACTGGAGAATATTATGCTAAGTGAAATAAGTCATACAGAGAAAGACAGATACCATATGTTTTCACTCCTATGTGGATCTTGAGAAACTTAACAGAAGAGTATGGGGGAGGGGAAGGAGAAAAAAAAAAGTTACAAACAGAGAGCGAGGGAAGCAAACCATAAGAGATTCTTAAATACCGAGAACAGACTAAGGGTTGATGGGGCTTGGGGAAGAGGGGAAAGTGGGTGATGACCACTGAGGAGGGAACTTGTTTGGATGAGCACTGGGTGTTATATGGAAGCCAATTTGACAATAAATGATATTTAAAATAATAATAATAAAAGAAAGAAAAGAAATTGAAAACTATAAGACACTGATGAAAGAAATTGAAGAAGATACAAATAAATAGAAAGATATTCCATGTTCATGAACTGAAAGATTTAATATTAAAATACTCATACTACCCCAAACCACCTATAGATTCAATGAAATCTCCATCAAGATTTCAATGGCAATTATTACAGAAATAAAAAACAATCCTGAAATTCATTTGGAACCACAAAATACCTTAAATAGACAAGAAAATCCTGAGAAAGAACAAAGCAGGAGGCATCACACCTCCTGATTTCAAACAATATTACAATGCTATTATAATCAAAACAGTATGGTAGTGGCACAAAACAGACACATAGACCCATGGAACATAATCAAGATCCCAGAAATAAACATGTCTATCTATCTAGTCTACTAACATTTGACAAAGGAGTCAATAACACTAAATGGAGAAAAGACAGTCTCTTCAATAAATGGTGCTGGGAAAATTGGATATTCTCATGCAAAAGAATGAAACTATAGTCCTATCTTACACCAGCCATTAAAAAATAACTCAAAATGGATTAAAGACTTAAGTATCATACCTGAGACCATAAACCTCATAGCAGAGAACAAAGGAGAAAATCTCCTTGACCTTGATTTTGACATGATTTTTTAGATATAACACCTAAAGCACAAAAACAAAATAAAAAATGAGTAAGATTGCATCAAACTAAAAAGCTTCTGCACATAGAAGAAATGATGAACAAAATGAAAATGAAACCTATGGAATGGGAGGAAATATTTGAAAACCACACATCTGATAAGAGATTATTATCCAAAATATATGAGTAACTCATATAAAGCAATGACCAAAAAGAAACAAACAAAACCAACAAATAATCCAATTGAAAATGGGCAGAGGAACTCCATAGAAGTTTTTTCAAAGAGGATACTCAAATGGTCAACAGGTACATGAAATGACTAACATCACTAACCATCAAGGAAATGCAAATCAAAATTACAATGAGATTCTACCTCATACCTGCTAGAATGGTTATTATAGAAAGACAAGAAATACCCAGTGTTGGCAAGGATATAGAGAAAAGAGAACCCTTGTGCACTGTTGGTGGGAATGTATATTGGTGCAGTCACTATGAAAACTGTATGGAGTTTCCTCAAAAAATTAAAAATAGACCCATATGATCCAGCAATTCTACTTCTGATTATTTATCCAAAAGAAGAAAATTTCATCACAAATGGAAAAAACTAGGTTTCCTTAGGAGTTCACCCAGAAAAAAATCACTAACTCAAAAGATATATACATCTTCATGTTCATCACAGCATTATTTACAATAACTAAGACACAGAATCAACCTAAAATATCATCAATGAATGAATGGAAAAGTAAATGTGGTGAATATGTACACAATGGAATATTATATATTTAAGCCATAAAAAGAAAATCTTGCCATTTGCACAACATGGATGGATCTTGAGGCCATTATGTTGAGTGAAATAAGTCAGACAGTGAAATACAAATACTGTATTATCTCACTTATATGTGGAATCTAAAAACAAAGAAACAAACAAACTCATAGATACAGAGAACAAATTGGTAGTTCCCAGAGGTGAGGGATATGGGTAGGCTGAATAGGTGAATGTAGTCATAAAGTACAAACTTTCAGTTATAAATAAGTCCTGGGGATTTAATGTACAGCATGGTGACCATAGCTAATAATACTGTATTGTATATTTGAATGTAGCTGAAAGAATAGATCTTAAAAGTTCTCATCACAAGAAAAAAAATGGAACTATGTGTGGTGATGGATGTTAACTAGACTTATTGTGGTGATCATTTCATAACATATACAAATATCAAATCATTATGTTGTATCCTGCAACTAATATAATATTATATGTCACTTATATCTCAATAAAACAAAAACAATACAATGCACACTTATACACAGGAAGTCTTCATTATCTAAGGACAACTAGTACTTAAAATGATACTGAAGAGGGGCGCCTGGGTGGCGCAGTCGGTTAAGCGTCCGACTTCAGCCAGGTCACGATCTCGCGGTCCGTGAGTTCGAGCCCCGCGTCAGGCTCTGGGCCGATGGCTCGGAGCCTGGAGCCTGTTTCCGATTCTGTGTCTCCCTCTCTCTCTGCCCCTCCCCCGTTCATGCTCTGTCTCTCTCTGTCCCAAAAATAAATAAAAAATGTTGAAAAAAAAAAATTTAAAAAAAAAAAAAAATGATACTGAAGAGAATCGACCTAAAAAGGGGAAGAAAATTTCATCACAAATGGAAAAAAACAAGGTTTCTTCAGGAGTTCACCTAGAAAAATAGGCCAAAAATTGTGAAAATATGCTTGCTAATCTCATATTTAAAAGATGTTAGGTTTTAACTGAAGTTATGCACTAATTTTTAAAATGGACAAAGAATACAATAACTGGGGGATTTGGGGCATTGCTCCAATAAAAGAACTACTGTGATACAGTATCCTTTACCACACTTTTTATTCTCCTAGCAGAAAAAGGATCACTTCTGACAAAACATTTGAACAACTCATCCTTTCTTCTAAAGACCCCTCATCAATTTGGTATCAAAATCCATATCACTCATCATCCATATAGATTTTCTTCACTTCAATTTTTGAGTGATCTAATTCATGTATCTGTGGCTGTGGCCTTTTAAAGCAGGTATCCAACACCACTTTCAATTTTATGAAATCCTGTATCTTTTGTAAGATGTATAATTTCACCTTGCAATTAATTTGTAATTTTCACATTGTTAACATTCATTAGTCAACAGAGGACCAATGATATGATGGAGGGTATAGAGGCTATTGCTAAACAGGGAGGGATTTTTGAGGAGAAATAATTTTATAAGTGATTGATTTACTGGTGATCTTTTCCATGGTATAATGAATTTTGCTTTCCTATACAATCTTATAAATTATAAGCACTCAGAAAACATTTAAAGTAATTCTATACACATACATACATGTATATATATGTATATATATACACACACGTGTACATGTACATACATACATGTATATATATGCACATCTATACATGTATATAGAAAGTCTTGTGAGATATATATCCTAAATGGTAGGATTAAGGATGATTTTTATATTTTCCTTATTACCTACTTGCATGTTCTGATTTTTCTATTACTGATCATGCATTACTTGTATAACTAAAAAAACCTTGTATGACTCATCAAATGAAAGTAAGCTTTGAATAATGTTTGAAAACAATGAAACACGGTCTCTGTCTAGTGACAGATTCCATTTGCATTGGTTTTACAAACTGGCAACGGAAATTAGGCCTTGATAGCAGTATATCCTAGAGTCATTAAGCCTAGAATTATAGGGTACCAGTTGCTAGGGACAGTAAATGACTTGAAACTACAGAATGAAAAATTTAGGTTATATCTACTAAATAACATTCTAACTGCTTGTGTTGTTAACTGCGGTAGGCACTACTACAGATTGAAAAATCTGATCCTAGATTTTTCAGATTAAATTTGATTAAATTACAGATTAATTACAGATTAATTAATTAATTGATTAAAGATTAAATTGCAGATTAAATCAGATCCTAATTTGAGATTGGGGGATTAAACACTTTTTCATCGTCTTTTCCAGTATTTTCTAAGCTTATCAGCATCATCTAGGTCCCTTGCTACAAATACCGATCCTCTTCCACCCTTCAAAATGTGACTTCGTTGGGGTGCCTACATGGCTCCATTGGTTAAGTGTCTGACTCTTGATTTCAACTCAGGTCATGATCTCATAATTTGTGAGATTGAGCCCTGCATCGGGCCCTGCACTGAGCATGGAGCCTCCTTAAGATTCTTTCTCTGTCTCTCTCTGTTTCTGTCTCTGTCTCTGTCTCTCTCTCTCTGCCCCTCTGCCACTCTCCCCAGCTCATGAGTGTGCACTCTCTCTCTCTCTAAAATAAAAAAGAAATGTGATTTCATAGGCCAAGAATCTATATTAACAGCTGACACCCTCAAGTGATTCTTATATAGCCCTATATATATTACTGATTTTAAGGAATTAACATTTTAGTCTGGTGATTCTGTGAAGCAATATCCAAACTCTTGGTGAATGGGCATTTACATTCATTTCAAAATGATCATATAATGAAGAGAGTTTCTTAAAGTATGGCCCTCCTTGGGCAATACAAATGTGGTACAATTTCTATCTGTTATCAATGCCAGCACCTGCCAACCAAGAGAAAGCAAATGATAACAGTGTTATTCCTCAGTATCAAGTACCAAACAATAGAATGCAGCAAAATTTGAAAGACAAAAGCAATCACTTAAAGCAAATTTTTTGGGGCACCTAGGTGGCCCAGTCAGTTCAGCTTCTGACTTTGGCTCAGGTCATGATCTTGCAGTAAACGAGTTTGGGCCCCACATCAGGCTCTGTGCTGACAGCTCAGAGCCTGGAGCCTGCTTCAGATTCTGTGTGTGTCTCTCTCTCTCTGCCCCTCCCCTGCTCATGCTCTCTCTCTCTCTCTCTCAATCTCAAAAATAAATTCTAAAAAATTAAAGAAATTTTTTTTATAAAAGCAAACTTTTTGATAGATTTCAATACCACAAGATCATAAAAATTTTTCTTAAAGATCAGCTAATATAACCTCATAATTTTACAGATGAAAGTCACAAAGGTGAAGTCATATGAATTGTATTAAAACCAGAACTGTTACAAAATCCAGGACACGATGACTCTTATACTTGCATGTATTTTAATGAATCAATTACGTATAGTATTTGAATTCCTTGAGAACATGTATTTCTAGTATTTAGCATACTTCTTGGTACATGATGCCTCAGTAAAACTTTGTTGAACTGAAGTGCTCTATTTAATTGCAGGAGGTAAAAATAAAAGTCATGGTGTTAACTTCAAAAAAAAAATAGTCCTAAATGTAGGTCTTTCTAATTTGACAGGCTAAAATTGTATGAATAACTCTCTCATTATGTCTGGACAACTGAATCATGCTACCTTAATGACTGAAAAATAGGTTCCTTCTGCGGGATTTATTACATAAGCAATAATCTTTTTCTCTATTGCACTTTTGTCCCACTCATCTCTTAAAATGTGGTTTGATTGTGAAGTCAGTTTGGGCTTGGCCCCACAGGAAGCTGCATTGTATAAAGGTATATAGGGGACATTGGAATCAAAATAGACATTGGATTTGAATTTCAGCTTTGCTATTAACTTTTAACAAAGTATTTAACCTCTTTAAACCTAAAATTTCTCATCATTTGTCACCATGTTCTTTTATATATCTACATAAGGAGATGTCTATAGATTGTTTTAAAAATTCTAGTTATTGCTGAAATTTGAAGAGATAGACTTCAAAATTATACCACCCAGATTTATTGGAATATTAACTGAAACCATGTATATTCAAAAATAAACAATGTAAGAAACATTGCCTGACACTCAGTAGGAACTCAAAAAAATGTAATCCCCAAGAGGGCAGAAACTGTTTTCTGTGCCATTAGTATTTTGGACATAGCAAGAACTCAAAAAATTATGTTCAACAAATAAAATGTTGTGTTTCCTTTCCTTCTTGTGCCTAATTTGTTCATAAAATATCTCCCATACCAATCATTATTGTACCATGCATATGTATTTGTCTATTTTACACCTCCACCTAGATTGTGAACACATGGTTTTACCCTTGTTTGTAGTCTCCCAGTTCATGGTCTTCAGTAGGATTCAAAATTTGAACATACCCATAACCAGTAAAGAAAGTGAATCAGTAATCAAAAATCTCCCAACAAACAAGAATCCAGGACCAGATGGCTTTCCAGGGGAATTCTACCAGACATTTAAACAAGAATTAACACCTGTTCTTTTGAAGGTATTCCAAAAAAAAAAAAAAAATGGAAGGAAAATGTCCAAACTAATTCTATGAGGCCAGCATTACCTTGATTCCAAAATCAGACTAAAACCCCACTAAAAAGGAGAACTACAGACCAATTTCCCTGGTAAACATGGATGCAAAAATTCTCAACAGGATACTAGCCAAGCGGATCCAACAATACATTAAAAGAATTATTCACCAAAATCAAGTGGGATTCACTCCTGGGCTACAGGGCTGGTTCAGTATTTGCAAATCAACATGATACATCACATTAATAAAAGAAAGAACCACATGATCTTCTTAACAGATGCAGAAAAAAGCATTTGACAAACTACGGCATCCTTTCTTAATAAAAACCCTAAAGAAAGTCGGGATAGAAGGAGCAACGTTAACATTATAAAAGCCATATATGACAGGCACATAGCTAATATCATCCTCAATGGGGAAAAACTGAGAGCTTTCCCCCTAAGGTCAGGAACATGACAGGGATGTCCACTCTCACCACTGTTGTTCAACATAGTAGTGGAAGTCCTAGCCTCAGCAATCAGACAACACAAAGAAATAAAAGGCATCCAAATCGGCAAGGAGGAAGTCAGAATTTCACTCTTCACAGACAACATGATATTCTACATGTAAAATCCAAACGTCCACCAAAAAACTGCTAGAACAGGGGCGCCTGGGTGGCGCAGTCGGTTGAGCGTCCGACTTCAGCCAGGTCACGATCTCGTGGTCCGTGAGTTCGAGCCCCGCGTCAGGCTCTGGGCTGATGGCTCAGAGCCTGGAGCCTGTTTCCGATTCTGTGTCTCCCTCTCTCTCTGCCCCTCCCCCGTTCAGCTCTGTCTCTCTCTGTCCCAAAAATAAATAAAAAACGTTGAAAACATAAAAATAAAAAAAATAAAAATTAAAAAAAAACTGCTAGAACTGATACATGGATTCAGCAAAGGATATAAAATCCATGTACAGAAATCAGTTGCATTTCTATACACCAATAATGAAATAGTAGAAAGAAAAATCAAGGAATTGATCCCATTTACAATTGCACCAAAAACCATAAAACACCTAGGAATAAACCTAACCAAATAGGCAAAAGATCTATACACTGAAAACTATAGAAAGCTTATGAAAGAAATTTAAGAAGATACAAAGAAATGAGAAAACATTCCATGCTCCTGGATAGGAAGGACAAATATTGTTAAAATGTTGATACTACCCAAAGCAATCTACATATTCAATGCAATCCCTATCAAAGTAACACCAGCATTCTTCACAGAGCTAGAACAAAGAATCGTAAAATTTGTATGGAACCAGAAAAAACCCTGAATACCCAAAGTAATGTTGAAAAAGAGAACCAGGGGCACCTGAGTGGCTCAGTTGGTTGAGCATTCAACTTCGGCTCAGGTCATGATCTCATGGTTCATGGGTTCAAGCCCCATGTCGGGCTCTGTGGTGACAACTCACAGCCTGGAGCCTGATTAAGATTCTATGTCTCCCTCTCACTCTGCCCCTCCCCTGCTTGTGCTCTGTCTCTATCTCTCTCTTGAAAATAAATAAATAAATGTTAAAAAATTAAAAAAAAAAGAAAAAGAAAAAGAAAACCAAAGCTGGAAGCATCACAATTCCAGACTTCAAGCTGTATTACAAAGCTATAATGACCAAGACAGTATGATACTCGCATGAAAACAGACCCATAGATGAATGGAATAGGATAGAGAACCCAGAAATGGATCCACAGATCTTTGACAAAGCAAGAAAGAGTATCCAATGGAAAAAAGTCTCTATTGCAAAAGGTGTTGGGAAAGCTTGAGAGCGACATGAAGAATGAAACTGGACCACTTTCTTACATCATACACAAAAATAAACTCAAAATGGAAGAAAGACCTAAATGCAAGACAGGAAGCCATCAAAATCCTAGAGGAGAAAACAGGAAATAATCTCTTTGATCTTGGCTGCAGCAACTTCTTATTTGACATGTCTCTGGAGGCAAGGGAAACAAAAGCAAAAATGAACTACTGGGACCGCATCAAGATAAAAACTTTGTGTACAGTGAAGGAAACAATCAGCAAAACTAAAAGGCAACCAGCCTTTAGTTGGGAGAAGATATTTGCAAACGACATATGAAATAAAGGGTTAGTCTCCAAAATCTATATAGAACTTATCAAACTCGACACCCAAAAAACAAATAATCCAGTGAAGAAATGGGCAAAAGACATGAATAGACACTTCTCCAAAGAAGACATCCAGATGGCCAACTGACACAAGAAAAAATGCTCCACATCACTCATCATGAGGGAAATACAAATCAAAACCACAATGAGATACCACCTCACACCTGTCTGAATGGCTAACATTAACAACTTAGGCAACAACAGACGTTGGCGAGGATGTGGAGACAGAGGATCTCTTTTGCACTGCTGGTGGGAATACAAACTGGTGCAGCCACTCTGGAAAACAGTATGGAGGTTACTCAAAAAATTAAAAATAAAACTACCCTATGACCCAGCAATTGCACTACTAGGTATTTATCCAAAGGTACAAAAATGCTCATTTGAAGGGGCATGTGCATCCCAATGTTTATAGCAATATTATCAACAATAGCAAAATTATGGAAAGAGCCCAAACATTCATCAACTGATGGATGGATAAAGAAGATGTGGCATGCATATATGTATACACATATACACACTTATACATATAGGTGTATATATATATGTGTGTGTGTGTGTATACATGTATACAAACAATATACACCTATATATGTGTGTATACATATACACACACACACACACACACACACAAACAATGGAATATTACTCAGCAATAACAAGAATGAAATCTTGTTATTTGCAACAACATGGATGGAACTAGAGGGTGTTATGCTAAGCAAAATAAGTCAGAGAAAGACAAATATCATATGATTTCACTCATGTGGAATTTAAGAAACACAACAGATGAACATAGGAGTAAGGGAAGCAAAAATAAGATAAAAAGAGAGAGGGAGGCAAACCAGAAGAGACTCTTAAATACAGAGAACAAACAGGGTTGCTGGAGAGATTCTGGGTGGGGGGGATGGGCTAAATTGGTGATGGGCATTAGGGAGGGTACTTGGGATGAATACTGTGTGCTGTATGTAAGTGAGAATTACTAAATTCTACCCTTGAATTATTACACTATATGAACTAACTTGGATTTAAATTAAAAAAATAAAAGCAAGAAACAAAATAAAGGCTTACTAAATAGAAGCCATTAGCGTGTATGTTGCTTCAATCTTCCTAAATTAAAAAAAAAAATTATTTGAGAGAGAGAGAGCGCGCGCGAGAGAGCATGCAAGTGGGGGAGAGAAGCAGGGGGGAGAGAGAATCTCAAGCAGGTCTAAGCTCAGCACGGAGCCGAACAGAAGGCTTGATCCCATAACCCTGAGATTATGACCTGAGGTGAGATCAGGAGTGGGATGCTCAACCAACTGAGCCCCCCAGGCGCTCCTCAATCTTCTTAAATTTCCATATGACTTACCATTATACTTAGAAACTTAGTCTTATTACAAAAAGAATTTACATCTCTCAACAAAGTTCATGGTCTGCACGGCTGCGTGAAGATGTACCAATTACCTTCAATGTAGAGTTGAGAGTGTTCCTGTGAGCCACAAGATGTGTGAATGAATTCTAGCCACTTTTTTAGAGCTTCTAAAACTCTACGGAATTATTTTCCAGAGGTGAATAAGATGGACAAATTATATATACTATAACATATATAATATACAACATATATATCCCTTGATTTTGTGTTACATATGTACTCACACATGTTTCTAATACTCTAAAGCATAACATGAAAACCATTACCTTAACATGAGAGCTATTTAAAGCTTTTGTTTTTATCCTTACAGGGAACCAGTGCAGGCACAGATTTGAAAAAAAAAAAAAAAAAGTTGCAGGCTGTAGAGGGAAGGAAAAAAATCCTTAAGATATGTTGGGGAGAGCAAGGGTTCAGGAGGCAGCCACCTATGGTTCTAGTCCCGGCTCCGCAGCCTCTAACTCCAGGGTGATTTCGAACAACCCCTTTGAGCCTTACTGTATTAGACTCTAGGGGTGAATTCCAGCGGTGCTTTCCCCTTATTCCTAACCCCAGTCTACTTGTTCTTTCGGAGAAATGTTCCATGTGAACCCGGTGGGGAGGGAGATGAAACCCTGTGTTTTCCGGGAGCAGTAAAAGAGACGGAATAAAAGCAAAGCTAACCGGGGCTGTTAAGTCGCCTTGCTGCTCTAAGGTCTCCGGTCCAGCCCGTTTCCGGCACTTTCTCAAATCGGGTCACGAGCACCACGTTCTCTATCTAAGAAGAGCGGTCCTTGAATCCTCTCCCCTATGGAGGGAAGAGAAGAACTACAGTGAAGGCTCTGTCTTGTCCTTCCAGCGCACCCTTTGCAGAGCCGTTGCCGCCAGCAGTGACGCGACGCCAGGCCTCCCCCTCCCTGTCCCTCAACCGCATCCTCCTCCCCGCTTTAAGCTCTGAGGCCCTTGGGTATTTCTGCCGAGGTCCCTGGGCGGTGTACTTCAAAAAACTTCGCCCCTCGCTAGAATTACTGTCTTCCAATCATTCTGCTGTGAAATGAGCGCTTCCCGCTCCCTTCCCCCACCCCAGCAAAGTCGTCAGAAAAGTCCCCTTTTAAGTGCTGCAGCCCTGGAGGCAGGAACACTAATTAAAGAGAGGCAGGGAAGCAAACACGTTGTGTACCCACCAAGGACTGATATTGGCAATCAACACTGACTGCCCACCCACTCCTTGTGTTCCCTCTTAAAGAGGTTCTGGGGGCGCCTGGGTGGCTCAGTCGGTTGAGCGGCCGACTTCGGCTCAGGTCATGATCTCGCAGTCCGTGAGTTCGAGCCCCGGGTCGGGCTCTGTGGTGACAGCTCAGACCCTGGAGCCTGCTTCTGATTCTGTGTCTCCCTCTCTCTGACCCTCCCCCATTCATGCTCTGTCTCAAAAATAAATAAAAATAAACGTTAAAAAAAAATTAAAAAAAAAAAAAAGAGGTTCTGAAATTTACACAAGAGCCACAGGGTCAGGAAACCAAGACCTCCATAGGCAAACCTTGGCCCCAGTCAGTTTCTGTGCTGCTTAGAGCCTCCATTTCCTTATCTGGAAAATGAGGTTGACCATAATAATAGCTCACAGCATTACTATAATGATAGAGTGCAGTAATATATATTTACCATAGTAATACTATTTGGTACCAGAGGAGTATTAGTCCTTCTTGTTAGTATGCATGCTTTCAACAAACTGTAATTGAGCACTCACTCTGTGTCACCTTAAGGAGATACAATGGTGGGCAAGAGCATTAAACTTTCTTCCTATATGGAACTTATATTTTCTATAAGTAAATAAAATTTAATGGGGCAAACATACAGTAAAGAAGTAAACATTGAAAAATTATTTTGATCATATATTTTGTAAAGAAAATAAAACAGAAAAATGTTAATGATCACTGGTCATGGAGAGTCCATCTGAGGAGGAGCCATATAAGCTGGGAACTGAATTACAAGAAAGACATGTGCACATATCTGGAGATTCAGCATCAAATGCTGAGTAAACAGCAGATGCAAAAACTCAAAGGTGAGAACATACTTGGTCTGTTCCAAGGTGGAAAACATGCACTTCCAATATGATCATGCCTTGCAGATGTATTTCTACCCCTGCACATGTGAGGATAATTTATATGGGCGTCTTCAACCTCACCAAGGAAGAGTTGGAGAATAGGAAATATGTAGCTACATGTCCTCAGTGTTCTCTTATCATAAAATGACAAAGGTCACTTTATGTGTGGCGAAACAATCCCAAGCCCCTTCCACCAATGAATAATTGGTTACATGATGAAGGCCTGAGGAGTCAAAATCTTGAACAACTGGGAATGAGCCAAGACGTAAAAAACCAAATGCCAAATTACAGGCCTCTTCCCTAGGGATAGTAGGCTTGTGGTTTGCTATTCCATTAGAATGTAGATTCCTTACATCATATGAGAAGCAAGCCAAAAGATGTGACATATCTGGATTTTATGCTTAGAACTCAGAACTGGAGATGTTCTTGATTTCCCATCAGAATTTTAAAGGAGGATGATTTCAACTCAGTGTTTTCTTTTCCTCCATTCCATCATTTTTATGCCTTAAACCTAATCACTTGCTACCTGATAGCAGCAGTATCTACCTCAAAGGCATTAGTATCCCTTATTTTTGCATTGGTTATAAAGATAATTCAAATTAGCCCTTCTTGTAATTTGACATCACCTTTGCTTTAGAAACTTTAAAACTTAAGAAAATGAGTTGCCTTGCCAGTGTTGCACTTCCATGTTCTGTACCAAGACTCAGGCTTGCCCTTGGTCTTGTCCCTTTTTGAATGTTAGTGTTCTGTGAAGCAGTGTGTAGTTTCTGTTACACACCATTTGGTGCTAGTCATGCCATTAAAGAGAAAATTTAGTGAGCTCCCAATTTCTCCAGAACTAGAATTTTGTGGATAAAAGTAAAAAAGTGAAATGGTCACAAAATTTGGAATTTCTATGTATGGAGGTTCAGTGGTTTTTAGAAAAGGCTAATGAAATTGTTCTCCAGATGGGAGTTGATGTAGACTCTTTATGACTGGCAATAATGCTTCCAGCATTATCACAATGTCATCTCACTTCACCTAAAAAGTGAAGCATCTAAAGTAACTGCTAAGACTCTTTTGAAAATGAGAGGTCAAATCTGAGTAGATGTATTCATGGGTCACATCTAATGAACCTCTATAATCTACAACCAAACTAGAGGCACACTCTGACAGAAAAATGTTGTTCTGGAGAAAAAGAAACACACAAAGGTCATCAGCTTTTCTTTGTTATAGTGCTGGGAGAAGCAAGAAATTAGTTACTTATATGGAAATTGGAAAAACCCCTTTGTATATGTAAATTTCCCATGTGTACATAAAGTTAACAAAAATGCCCGGGAGCGCCTAGGTGGCTCAGTCAGTTAAGCAGTTAAACTTCCAACTCTGGCTCAGGTCATGATCTCACAGTGTTCGTGGGTTTGAGCCCTGCATTGGGCTCTCTGCTGTCAGCACAGAGCTCGCTTCAGATCCTCTGTCCTCCCCTCCCCAACTTATTCTCTTTCTCTCTCAAATAAATAAAAACTTTAAAACAGTGCACTGACATCCGGCAGTTTTTTGGGGAAATGGCTCCTGCAATTAGAGAGAAAATGAACATTCTGTTACTGATAGTTGCACACAGACACTGGAGGTTTAAATTAAAACAACTCTATATGTTTTTTTGTTTTGTTTTATTTTGTTTTTGACTACTAGCACCATGGCTATGTATAGCCATTAGACCGAGAAGTAATAAATCATCAAAAACTGGATGTTGAAAGTGTTTGGTACGTTATGAGAAGCATTGTTCTACTGCAGATGTAAATAAATGGCACGTTCCCGATATCATGAGAAATTTCATTCCTGTGTGGGAAAGACACCTCAGAGCTGCTTTGCCAAAGCTGGTGTTGGAACCACTGATGCCTCGGAGAAATAGACTAGGATATGTGATGACTGACTGGAATGAGCTGCAAAGAAAAAATGAACTGTACCATACTCAAATGCCAATGATTTTGTAGATATTGGTAATGTGTTAGCTCCCTCTGCTGATTGTGAATTTCAAAGGCAAACAGGCACTCTTGAGGTAGGTCTGTTTTGAGCATAGAACAAGAAGAAAATTTGCCCAAGACCAAATATCCAGGAGAAAAGAAGCATAAACAGCACTGGTGATCAGTGATACATTGCAACATCGTGCATGATTTTGATGCCAACACAACAGTTACTCGATTTGTGAACCACAAAATAACACATCAGGATGCAATCTTGTTAAGCGGAATGTAAAAACAGGGTCTCCCAGATACCACTAGAGCTCTGTATAATATATGTATTTTATTTTAGCCCAACAGATATTTCTGGAGCATCTAGTACATGAAAGCCGGTTTGTAATCCAGACTCTATCATTTCTTAGCTTTGTAATCTTTGTCAAGACCAGAAGAGTTTTCATGTGTACAATTAGGAGACTGGATTAGGTTATCTAAGCCATCAGTTCTATAATTCCAGGCTTGGCAGCTGCAGGAATTGAAATGGAAACTGAAACCTTTGCTCCATAAACTCAAACTGTCTAAAATAATGGATTATAAAGAAGAAATTCTATTCTTCAGCAACTTGATGAGATGGTAACAGAATTTCTGAATTGAAAATTATAAAATTATAAAGCCATCTATTTAAATGGTTCTGTATGCACGTTAGTATACACATGCAGGAACATTTTTCTTGGAAACTACCCAACATATTTTTAAAACTGTAGACATTAATTTATTACCAAGATAGTATATTGGCATGTTAAATAAAGCTAGATAAGTTTTTTTTAAACCCATACATCAGATCATGTCACTGCTCTGCTTGAACATCTCTAATGATTTTCTATCATACTTAGAATAAAATCCAAATTCCTTCTCCTGGCTTACACAGCCTTGCAAGACCCTCTGGCCATAAGAAAATAAGATGCAATAGAACTCCAAGCAGAGAGAGCTGGTGCAAAGATCATAAAATGGGAAGGAGCTCAACATATTTAAAGAGCAGAAAGAAGGCTGGTGTGATCTCCTCTCCTACCACTCTTCTCTCACTTCTACTACCTTCCAGCCACTCTGCCTTTATTTCTGTTCTCTCTTATCTTATTGTGGCCAATTCTTTCTTGACATTCAGGTTTCAGCTTAAATGTTACCTCCTGAGAGAGACCTTCCCTGATTTCCCAATATAAAGGCTTGTGCTAGAAATACAAATTTTGGAATACAGATATTACTTTATGAGAGAAAATGGAGTAAGAATTGAGGCTTTGATAGAGCCCTAAAATCTCTAAATGAGGCAGCATTTAAAGTTCACAGAGCTCTTAACTCAGGATTGTCTGGCTCCAAAACTCATTCTCTTTCTAAGAAACTATTCTCTCTCACAAAGAATAGGTACTGAATAAAATTAATACTAATATGAAAAGCATAACTTTGCAGGTGGTGGATAAAGCTGAAAGAAGCAACATATACTTTGATGTAAAATGAAGACGAGGGGCGCCTGGGTGGCTCAGTCAGTTAAGCGTCCGACTTGGGCTCAGGTCATGATCTCATAGTCTGTGAGTTGGAGCCCCACATCAGGCTCTGTGCTGACAGCTCAGAGCCTGGAGCCTGCTTCGGATTCTGTGTCTCCCTCTCTCTCTGCCCCTTCCCCGCTCATGCTCTCTCTCTAAAAAATAAACATTAAAAAGATAAAATGAAGACATGGTATTTGAGATAGGTCTTGAAGAATAAATAAGATTTAGATAGGAGAGGCAGCATGTGCAAAGGTGCTGAGGCATGAAAGAGCATGGTATTGAAGTATTAATTCCACGTAGGCAAGGACATTGTCTGTCTTGTTCACTGCTGTATCTCCAGAATACATAACAGGCCTGTCTCATAGTGGGCACTTAGTGCATATTAATGGAAGGAATGGATGGTTGGATGAATGAGTGAATGCCATCATAGAGGAGCAGGCTTTAACACAGAGTGTGTAGGTGAGAGAAGCGGAATATGAAGAAGGAGGGGTAGAGAGAGGCCAGATCACAGAGGGCCTTGAATTCTCTGTTGACAATCTTAGACTTTATCCTCTACAAAATGAGGAGCCAATGAAGGTTTCAAGTAGGATTTCAAAGTGATCAGATTTTGTTTTAGATAGAGCAATCTCAAGTGACAAGAAGGGGCAGGTGGGGAGATGGTAAAGGAGATACTATAGGTACAGAGACATTATTTCTGATTTCTAGTGCTCTGATAATTTTAGTCATGATTCTCTGAATGTACTTCAATTTGTCTATAACCCACTCAGAGCTGATAACAATAACTAAGGAATGGCATATCCTGCACGTATTAGATTGGAACCACATGTATAGTGCCTTGTGACCAGTACTATACTTTTGTCATGCTTGGAAAAATACAGAGGAATGGAATAGAGGTAACCTGCACAAAATATCTCACCATTTCTCATTTTTTCCTTTTATTTATCTCCCTGAATATAAACTAAATAAAAGTAAATGCTACTTACCATTATGTAAGACCAAATGAAGGAGAACCAATGACAAACACCATGCTTATTTGATAAATACTTATTGTCCTTGAGTGCTTACTCTCTGCCTCACACTCTTGTTCATTAATCATTGCAACAAAGCATGAAAACTGGTGCTATTATTATCCTTATTTTAAAGATGAGAAAACTGAACCTTGAGAAGTGAGGTATTTAGGAGACAGAATTAGTATGGCTTGATGATTGTATGGATGTGAACTTTGAGGGAGTGAAATCACTCAAAATGATAGCCAGCTTTCTGGTGTGGCAACTGATTGCATGGTTGTGCTGTTCACTGACATGGGATTAGAGGAGAAGGAGGAACAGGTTATGGGAGAGGGGAGAGTAGAAATGTCTTAGGTCAACTGAGGACTATGTTAAGTTTTAAGCACCTGAAAGAGATGCCCATATGTCATTAGGTATTTCAGTCTGGGTTACAGGAGTCTTTTCTGGGCTCCCTATATGTAGGAATCATCAACATACAGATGACAACCAAACCAATGGGAATGGTAAGATCACCCAAGAAACTTGTGAAGAATGAGAAAAAAGTGTAGGATGGAGCACTATAGAATATGAACATTTCAAAGGAAAATGATGAGCTGCCACAGAACTGGGAGGGGAACAAGGAATGCACACCATCTTAGAGATAAAAGAATAGAAGGCGCTATTAAGTGGATGTTTGTGATCCCCTTTTTATATGTTGGAGCCCTGCTCCTCAATGTGATGCTAGTTGGAGGTGGTGCCTTTCTAGGTAATTAGGCCAGCAGGGTGGAGCCCTCATGAATGAGATTGGTGCCCTTGTAAGAGATGTGTCAGAGAGCTGATGTCTCTCCATCATGTGAGGATACAGCAAGAAGGCAGCAGTCTGCAAGTCAGCAAGCAGGTTCTCGCCAGAACCCAACTGACTGGCATTCCGGTATGAAACTTCTCAGTCTCCAGAACTGAGAAATAAATGTCTGTTGTTTAAGCCATCCAGTTTATTATATTTTGTTAAAGAAGTCCATTCTAAGACAGAGGATTTAAAGAAGGAGGAAATAAGCAATGTAAACTCCTGCAAGTTTGAAGTATGGGAATTGTTGAAAAGTGACAATTGTTTTAGCAACACAGTTGAGAATTTTGACTAGAAAAGAGAGGTGGGAAAAAGACCACAGGTTAAGTCTGTGTGTGGTGACAGGTTTGGGGGGGTGTGGGATTGAGAAAGGCGACTTTGTAATGTTTTAGAGGAGAGAAATTCTGCCAGTCTTTAAATGCTGATAATAAAGAGGGAATAAACAGGGAGCCGTTGAAGAGTCACGAGACAGAAGGGCTCATCAGTGGAGTTAGACTCTGAGTTGGCAAGACTGGAATACGAATGAAAAGAGGACGGGGGAGCTTAGATCAAAGGAGAGGAGTTATTATTATTATTACTACAAAAGCATGGGAGAAAAGATTGTTGAGGGTCTAAGGAGGTCACAAAATTTCGTGGCGAAAGTAGAGAGTTCCTGTGAGACTAATTCTATTTTATTTGTGAAGTAACAGGAGACGTTAACTGCTGACACTAAGCAGGGAGATGGCGGGGTAAGCTTCGCTCTTCGTTTATCTCGCAGACTCAATACTGGTGGACTCCTTGTGGCCCTTTCCTTTTGTGCGTTCTTTTCTTTTGCCGGAGAATCAGCGCTTGATGTTGTTGATGACGAGTTACCTACCAACTGTGCAACAGACCGGGCTATAAGCCAATTGGAACTACCATTCCCAGAACGCAGTGCGGCTGCTGGGAAGTGTTGGGGATGGGACTGCAGCAGACCCCGCCCCCCCAGCCCACTCCCATTGGAGGAGCGCTCACATTCCCAGGAGGCCGCGCGCGGGCGGGGCGCTTTACGCGGAAGCCGGCGGCGTCGGGTCCCAGCCTCCTCTGGGAGCGGGCAATCGGCGGTCCGGTTCTGACTTGCGCCCCTCTGTCCTGAGCCCACGCGCTCTCAGGGGGTGCCCGGACAGGTAAATGGAACGGGGCACGCTCGGCAGGAGGCGGGGAGACGACGGCGGAGGGAGGGTAGAGGTGTGGACTGGAAGGTGCTGGGGTGGATTGAGGAAGCAGTGCAAGGGTGACTTGGGCTTCTCTGATGTCGACGGTTCGAATGGTCGGGTAGGTTCAGTTTTGGCGAAGTGCGTTTTCTGCCTCTGAAAAGGCCTCGAATTAAAGAGTGTCAGAATGCGTCACTTAAGTTGTTACAGGAGGAGGAAAATGTTAACTTTCCCTCAGTTCGTATTCTAAAAGACCTCTCTTGAGTCTTTTGACGACTCGTCTCTACGCCCTTGTTTTGATGACGTCACTTTTCTGCTTCATCTCCTACTTCTGAACTCCTTCGTGGGTTTCTATCCTTCCGCGTGCCGTTTCTTCACCACCCATTGTTGACATTCCTCTTCTGCCTCAGTTCGGGTAGGTACTCTGTATCTCTACCCAGATCTATTTCCACAGTGTCAGACCTGTATGTTGTTATAATTGGCCAATATTTAACAAACTCTGGCCATGTACTGGACACTTCGGTAAATGCTTTATATCTCCCTCTCCCATAACCCCCGCCCCAAACGACCAGTTGTCAAGCCCTTTTCTTTCTGTCTTATTAATTGCTCTCAACTACCTGTACCTCCATTGCCCCACACTTGATCCCAGAGACATGTTTTCCCTTTGAATAGCTGTGGCTGAGACCAGACCCATTCATATGTCTAACAAATATTGATTGAACAGCTAATATGTTCTAGATACTCTTCCAAGTTCAAAGGATATAGCTAGAAACAAGACATACGAGATTGCTACTCTCATTAGTTCACGTGTTTGTGTGTGTGTGGGGGGGGGGGGACAGGAATAATCCAGATGATGTGATGTGGTAGTGGTGGTAGTTAATATAAAATAGAACAGGTTGTTGACTTAGCAGGGTAGGCTTCTATCCTGAGAAAGTCAGAGGGATTGGGTTGGGTTCAGAACATCACCCTGAAAGAATATTTGTAACGCCAAGAAGAATACACCACGTCTGTGACCAGACTCCAGGCTTTTCATAAACACATTTTCCTCTGCCATATCAATATTTGTTCATCATTCTTCTGTCTCCTCTAAGGTTATTACATCAGAATTGGTAGTTTATCTGCCATTGGCTTATTTCCTCCTAAGACCAGGACAGAAGAGTTGGGGATTAGATTAGATTAAGGCAGCTCAACTGCTTTATCTTACTTAAGGAGATAATTTAGTAATCAAAATATCCTTCTTACCAGGTCCTACTGAATATAAAGTTATCTGTTGTTTAAACCAAAACATGCTCAGTATTCATTCATTTAACAAATATTTGTGGGAAAATTATATGCCAGGCACTGTGCTGGGCACTGGAAAGCCAGTAATGATAAAATAGACTTTGACCTTTCTTCCAAAGAGAAATAATTTTAACAGTATGTTAATGAAATGCTTTTTTAAAAATCTGAGTTACATGTATTTTTTCCTTTTCATATTTTTATTTCTAGTTAACATACAGTGCATTATTTAAAAAAAAAAATTTAATGTTTATTTTTGAGAGAGAGAGCGAGAGCAGGGGAGGGGCAGAGAGAGGGAGACAAGGAATCCGAAGCAGGCTCCAGGCTTCAAGCTGTCAGCACAGAACCAGACACAGGGCTTGGGCTCATGAACCATGAGACCATGACCTGAGCCAAAGTCGGACACTTAACCAACTGAACCACTCAGGTGCCCCAACATACAGTGCATTTTTGGTTTCAGGAGTAGAATCCAGTGATTCGTCACTTAAGTACAACATCCAGTACTCGTCATAACAAACGACCTCCTAATACCCATCACCCATCGAGCCCTCCCACCTCCCTCCATCAACCCTCAGTTTGTTCTCCTGTCTTTAAGACTCTTATGGTTTGTTTCCCTCTCTTTTTCCTCCCCCCCCCCATATGTTCATCTGTTTGTTTCTTAATTCCACATATGGGTGAAGTCGTATGGTATTGGTCTTTCTCTGACTTATTTTGCTTAGCATAATACCCTCCAGATCCATCCACATTGGTTAATTATTTTTGATGGCTGAGTAATATTCCATTGTGTATATATACCACATCTTCTTTATGCTGAGGAAACTCCTAATACATAGGCTGACACCTGTTGTTTTTTTTCTTCACCCAGGTGAAATAATCACAAAACTTTAAGAAATCTGAACAATTGTGTACATTTTTAGATTATTCACTGGTTATACTTTATTTCATTTATTTGTTTATGTCTTTCTTTCCAATTATACTATGGCTCCCTTGAGTATAGAGGTCCTTTCTTAATGGCCTTCATGCCACCAGTGTCTACTACATTGGTTGCCATATAGTAAACCCTTAGGACATATGTGTTGAACTGAAATAGAAAAACTATTTGATCCAATCCATTAATTACTTAACTTATACAAGGCCTTCTTTATATAAGGTCATTAGACTTATCCCTAGTCCTTCCCAACCACCAAATGTGGACCATTCCATCTCATCAGGCTAGTTTACCTTCCCTAATTTGATCTCACTTCTATAGCTTCTCTTGTTCCATAGCTCCCCCCTAGAATGAGTTCCCATCCTTTCCTGAGCACTTTCCATGCCCCTCTCCCATTTAATTTATTGAGCCAATTTAATAGTATAAAAGGGTGGAAAAAATCTAATTGCCATTATGTATTTCCTGTGGAACATTCTGCTAATGAACTGTTGCAGGGATTAACATAACACACCCCCTTGCAATAATATAAATAATGATACAGAATGTGTTCTTTTGATTTTACACTGACTATAACCATGGGCTATGTCAGAAGTTAATTATTCCACTTCTTTTTTGTTTGAACAGTTGCACATCCTTTATTCATAAAACACATTATAGTATCATTTGGTTTCTGCTTGGTTCAGACATATCTTTAAGTATTATTTTCTCCTTAGCCTGAGATAATTGTTAATGTTATTCTGCTACTCTGTCATCTTCAGCATGTCAAGTCTTAATTCTTCAAATAAAAGGTTTTTATTATGCAGATAGATTTCAATTGTAAATTGTTACTGCAAAAGATAAATTATGTCTTTGTAACTGATTAAAAAACACAACAAGAATACAGGAGTTCTTGAGTCATTATTGTCATTATGATTTTAGGATTTGGTAGCCTAAGAGCGGCCAGACACATGCTTCCAAGACATTAAAAATTAGGCACTGTCATTTTAGAGAATTTCTTGGCACTTAGGCCTTCATAATGCAAATGCAGCATGGAATTGTGTGCCATTGCTCGTTTATAAGGTGTATGTGTAGATCCAGAATATTTACATAAATTTTTTGATGTTATCAAAATAAAAATATAGAATTAAAAAATTAGGAGTGCCTGGGTCGTTCAGTTGGTTAAGCATCTGACTTTTTGACTTAGGTTATTATCCCACAGTTGGTGAGTTTGAGCCCCACATTGGGCTCTGCTGTCAGCGCAGAGCCAGCTTCAGATCCTCTGTCTCCCTCTCTGCCCCTCCTTCTGTCTCTCTCTCTTTCTCAAAAATAAATCAACGTTAAAAAATTTGTCAGAACACATAGACTTGAATGTGAGAAAAATTGACTTGGCCTTTTTCTTTACTCAGTTCTCTAAAACAGTCTTCAACCTCTACTTGAAGATGCCTCCACTGAGGAGCAGTGTTTGTATTGTTGCTGTGCTATTTTGTTAGCAATTTGTTTTTATTTTTTTATTTTTATTTTTTTTCTGGATGGGGTATGGGAAGCACTTTGTTTTTAATACAGGTAATCCATTACTTACTAATGGATATATTCCAAAAATTCCTTTTTAAGATTATTTGAAACTTGATGCCTTTTCCTTTATAAATAATGCTATTCAGGGCATTTCAGTTGTTACGCCAACTGGTAACATCTTACTTAATCTTTAATTTAATGGACTTAAAGACCTTCACCACAATTTAAAACTACATCTAGAATTCTCAGTTGGATTCCTCCATAGCATATCCTTTTTTGGAATCCCAGCAACTGAAACAAAAATGACCTTTCCTTGGAATCTTCTAGGCAGTAGAAACAGGTCTTTCTAACTCCAGGCTGTTGGAGGTTGCCCTTATGGCCCATCACCCTAAAGACAGGCCTATAATGTGAGTAAGGAAAGAGGATAATGGTCTCGGAGAGAAGTGGGAGGCAAGTTGGGATGATGTGAGTACATGTAGAAGAGAGAGTAGGAATGATTGGGGGGAACAGTGAGTTTCTAAGATGTTTTGTGTCCTCAAAAATGACATGTTGAATCTTGACCACTGGTACCTATGAATGTGACTTTATTTGGAAATGATGGTCTTTGCAGATGTAATTAAGATGTAAGTTAAAATGAGGACTTACTGGAATAGGTGTCCTAATAAGAAAAGACACAGAGACTGCTGTGTGAAGACATGGGTACACATGGAGGATGCCATATGACTATGGAGGCAGAGATTGAAGTGCTGCATTAAAAGGCAAGGAATGTGAAGGATTGCCAGCAAACTGCCAGAAGCTAGGAAGAGATAAGATTCTCCCCTACACATTTCAGAGGGAGCCTGGCCCTGCCAACATCTTGATTTTGGGCTTCTGGCCTCCAGAAGTAGGAGACAGTAAATTTCTCTTGTTTTAAGCCTTTGCAGCTTTTGATACTTTGTCAAGGAAGCCACAGGAAACTCATACAGGACTCTTAGCAGGAAGGAAGTAGAATTGGGATAACGGCTCTGGGACCCAGAAAGGAATGAGAAAGAGAACTGTGTTGAGACAGGGCTTTCCTTTATATTTCATCATTGGGTTTTTTTCCCCTTCTCTTTTCTCTCTGGCTTATCTTTTTCATTCTTTTTTTCTTGAATATTATATTTATATAGCATGTTAGGATTTATTAGACATTCACATACTGCTAATAATTAGCAGAGCCAGGTTTTCTCACTTTAAATGCAGTATTCTTTTACAGCTGTTTCTATTATCCCAATACTCATGAAGACATTACAGGTTCAGGGGTGCCTGGGTGGCTCAGTCGGTTAAGCGTCCAACTTCGGCTCAGGTCATGATCTCACAGTTCTTTAGTTAGAGCCCCGCATCGGGCTCTGTGCTGACTGCTCACAGCCTGGAGCCTGCTTCGGATTCTGTGTCTCCCTCTCTCTCTACCAGTCCCCTGCTCACACTGTCTCTCTCTCTCTCTCAAAAATAAGTAAATGTTAAAAAAAAAAAAAAGACATTACTGGTTCAAGTGATGGGGATTAAGGAATGCACTTGTGAGCACTGGGTGTTTTATGTAAGTGTTGAATCACTGAATTGTACACCTGAAACTAATTTTACACTATGTGTTAACTAAACTGGAATTAAAAACTTAGAAAGATGGGGCTCCTGGGTGGCTCACTCAGTTAAGTGTCTGACTCTTGATTTTGGCTCAGGTCATGATCTCAGTCATGAGACTGAGCCCCACGTCAGGCTCTGTGCTGGGCCTAGAGCCTGCTTAAGATTCTCTCTCTCCCTCTGCCTCCCCCACCCCCACATGCATGCTCACTGTCTCTAAAAAATGAAAAAAAAGCTGAAAAAGACATTAAAGATTCTATTGCAAGAGAGTTACAGTGGGGGAAGATGAGACTTGATAATAGGTGAGGTTTTTAACAGTCTAGAAGAGAGTAAGAAATTCCTATTATTGACACATGAGAAGAAAGTAAAAATTTCTGTGGCTGTGTACCTGATGTTTAACAGACATTTGTTCCTAATTATATTCCAAATAATGCACTCCCTGTTCTAGGTGACTGTACTTCATGTAAGCTTCAAGGCTGCTGTCACGTTCTAAGTCATCTTTTTTTAATGTTAAATGTTCCTAGTTTCTCTAGCCATTCTTCAAATGATAGCATGTCCAGGTTCCTTAACCATAATGTTGCCCTTCCATCCAATCTTGAAATACCATACTCAAAGTTGAGTTCAGTATTCCACATGTATTCTAACCAGCACAGAGTATAATGGTAATAGTACTTTAAAAGATCAAGACACTGTTTCTTAATGTAATTTAGGATTATGTAAGAATTTTAAGCAATTACCTGATGTCAGTTCATAATGAACTTCTGGTCCACTAAGACAGTAGACTTTTTTTGTATTGTTGCCAAATTCAGTTTACTTCTTGAAGCTGCTAAGGGACTGAAGCTGCTACTTTTTCATCTGTCTCATGGACCATATAATTTCTTGTCTCTGTTTCTCTTTGTGGTTTTGTTCCATTCTACTACATATCTCTGTGACTAATGACTTGCTTCTTTATTGAATTTTAGTGGCTCTTTTACAGTCTCCCTACTATGCATCAGTGAACACAGGTAGTAGCTGACACTTGTTCCTTCTTGAAACTTGCTTTCCCTTTGGCTTTCAGGCCACCACACTCTTCTGGCTTTCCTCTGACTTTCTCAGTTGGTCCTCCTCAGTCTTCTTTGTGGGTCCCTGTTCATCTACTTTTCTCTCAACTATTTGTTGTGCCGTGAATTTTGTCTTTGGTTTTCCCTTAACTTTGGTTGTGCCTTTGTTTTTTTTTTTTTCTATATGCAATGTCTTCAGCAAATAAATCATGTTTAAAATAACAGGTGTAGATGAGCTCTTCTTGGGATGAGAGCGTAGAACTAATACCCATGGAAAGTCAACATTTAGAAGTTAGCTAGAAGAGGAGGGCTCAAAAAGAAAACAAGGAGCATCCAGACATGTAGGAGTGTTTCAAGAAGGAGGGTTAGTCAGCAATGTTGACTGTTCCTAAGAGGTCAAGTAAGTGATAATAGAGAAGTGTCCACTGAATTTTGTAGCATAGAGGCTGTTGATGATCTTAGCAAGCATGGTTTTGTGGACTCTTTAGGGCAAAACCCAGATTATAGTAAGTTGAAGAGGTAAGAACTAGAGAAGCAGAGATAGTGTGTAGGTTGTGATTTTAAGAAGTGAAGCAGTACCTGAGGCATGTTATAGGGTCAGTTGAGGCTTTTAGGATCAAGGGATATAATATACAAGAAAGTGATTTGGAAATTGTAACTTGATACATATGTGTAAAGAGAAATCCAGAAAGAAGATGATGGCGAAGGACACAACCCGGGGGAATACCCTTATTTAGAGAGTGGAGTGAAGAAGAGACCCTGGAGGTGTTTAGCTCAAGTGACAGATGAGTACTTCTTCTCTGTGTGCTGTCTTTTAGTGTGAGATTCCAGGAAGGAGTCTGAGGATTCCCTGACCTCAAGCATTTTTATGGTCTGTTGCTGTATTTCACAAAATATGGTTGTGTGAATCACCTGCATCCAGACAGGCTTGTCTTAAATACGTATTTCCATGGTGTCACCTCAAGCCTACTGAATCAGAATTTCAGGTGATGATGCCAAGAATTTGAATTTTTAATAGTGACTGTCATTCTTCTGCCCAGGATAACTCATTAACCTACATTTTAAGAACCACTGGCCTGTTGGATGAAACTGAACATGTTAACAAAAAACATTAAGTTGAAGAGTTAGAATAGAAAAGTACTTTGTCATCTCTTTTTATAAATTTATTCTATAGATAAGAGAAATGATGAGGAAGTTACATGGAAAAAATAGTACAAATTCATTATATGAGAAAAATAGACCTAAACTCATGCTGTATATTGTTTTAGAAATGTTTTGTTTATGAAAGACCTTACCATAATTTATAGAGCCATTCCTCTTATAGAAGGTTTGTGTTGTTTCCAGTTTGTTTCTATTATGGATGATGCCTTTAAAGTAGAGGCACTACATAGTTTGGGATAAGATTGTGGGTTCTAGAACCATACCACCTGGGTTTAAATTCCAGCTGTTACCACTTACTAGCTCTGTAATTTTGGGAAAACTGTGTAAGTCATCTATACTTCAGTTTGCTCAGTTTAGTATAAGTATCATAATAGTGTATAATTTAATTGATGAAAGGATTGAGTGAGTTAATAATTGTAAAGTGTTTAAAATGGTCTCTGGCACACAGTAAACACTTAATAAATATGAGCTATTTTTATTGTTATTATGTATTTTTTGTGAATCTAGAGTCAAACTTCTGTTGAACTATTTTCTTAGGATAAATTTTCAGGATGGGATTACTGCATATGTGGAATTTAAGAAACAGAACAAAGAAAAAAGGAGACACACAAAAAACCAGACTGTTAAATACAGAGAACAAACTAGTGATTGTCAGAGGGTGGGGGGGGGGGGGTGGGGGTTGAGTGAAATAGATAAAGAGGATTAAGAGTACACTTATGGAGGGGCGCCTGGGTGGCTCAGTAGGTTGAGCGTCCAACTTCGGCTCAGGTCACGATCTCGCGGTCTGTGAGTTCGAGCCCCACGTCGGGCTCTGGGCTGATAGCTCAGAGCCTGGAGCCTGCTTCCGATTCTGTGTCTCCCTCTCTCTCTGCCCCTCCCCCGTTCATGCTTTGTCTCTCTCTGTCTCAAAAATAAATAAACATTAAAAAAAAATTTTAAAAAAAAGAGTACACTTATGGTGATGAGCACTGAGTAATGCACAGAATTGTTGAATTATTATACTGTACACCTGAAACTAATATAACACTGTATGTTAATTGTGCCTCAGTTAAAAAAAGGATGAAACACCTCTATTTATGTCCCTTTGCTTATGGTAATTGCTTTTCAAGTGGTGATATCTGATTGTGTTGTATAATTTGTAAATGCACCCTATCAATGTGTGTGTGTGACATACATTACGTTGTATACACACACATGTACATATTTGGTGTATCTCTATATGTCTGTGCATATCAACATGGTTTAGGGTCGTAAGTTTGTACAAGACTGTGACCTTTTTGTTAAGCCTGTTTTTAAGTGTCTTACATTAATGTTAGTGTTAGTGTTATTGACCTTGGTCAATACTGTTTCCAGGTACACAAACAAATGGAAAGGTACCCTGTGCTCATGGATTTGAAGAATTAATATTGTTAAAATGTCCATACTACCCAAAGCAATTTTCAGATTCAGTGCAATCCATATCAAAATAGCATTTTTCACAGAACTGGAACAAATAGTCCTAAAATTTGTGTGGAACCACGAAAGACCCTGAATAGCCAAAGCAATCTGAGAAATAAGAACAAAGCTGGAAGTATCACAATCCCCGATTTCTAGATATATTACAAAGCTGCAGTGATCAAAACAATATGGTACTGGCGCAAAAATAGACACATGGATCATTGGAACAGAATAGAGAGCCCAGAAATAAACCCACAATTATGTGGTTAATTAAACTTCAACAAAAGAGGTAAAAATATACAATAGGGAAAAGACAGTCTCTTCAACAAATGATGCTGGGAAAACTGGACCACTGTCTTACACCATACATAAACTCAAAATGCATTAAATACCTAAATGTGAAACATGAAACTGTAAAACTCCTAGAAGAAAAATAGGCAGTAATTTCCTTGACATCAGCTTTAGCAACATTTTTTTCTAGATATGTATCCTGAGGCAAGGGAAAAAATAAAAAATAAATTATTGGGACTATGTCAAAATAAAAACCTTTTGCATGGCGAAGGAAACTACTGACAAAACTAAAAGGCATCCTACTGAATAGGAGAAGATATTTGCAAATGATAGGTTCGTGAGTGATTAATATCTAATATATACAAAGGACTTACATAACTCAACACCATAAACCCCAAATAATCCAATTAAAAAGTGGGCAAAGGACTTGAATAGACATTTTTTCAAAGAAGACATACAGATGGCCAACAGACACATGAAAGGAAGCTCAACATCACTAACATCAGGGAAATGCAAATCAAAACCACAATGAGATATTATCTCATTCTTGTCAGAATGGCCGCTATCAAAAAGACAAGAAATAAGTATTGGCTAGGATGTGGAAAGAAGGGAACCCTTGTGCACTGCTGGTGGGAATGTAAATTGATGCAACCACAATGGAAAATAGTATGGAGGTTCCTCAAAAAATCAAAAATAGAAATGCCATATGATTCAGTAATTTTACTAGATATTTACCCGAAGAAATCAAAAACATTAATTTCAATGGGTGTATGTTCCCCTATGTTTATTGCAGCATTATTTACAATAATAAACATACAGAAGTAACCCAAGTATCCATTGGTAAATGAATGGATAAAGATGTGGTGTACACACGTACACACACACACACACACACACACACACACACACACACAGGAATATTATTACTCAGGCATAAAAACGAATGAGCCATTGCCATTTGCAACAACATAGATGGACCTAGAGAGTATTATGCTAAGTAAAATAAGTCAGAAAGACAAATGTATGATTTCACCTACATGTGGAATGTAAAAAAACATGCATTAAAAAACTCCAAAAAGCAGAATCGGATGTATAAAAGCAGAGGACAAACATGGTTGCCAGAGGGGAGAGGGGTGGGCAAAAAGAGGTGAAGGGGAGTGGAAGATACGGGCTTCCAGTCATGGAATCAATGTCATAGGAATAGAAGGTATACCATAGGGATTATAGTCAATATGTTGTAATAGTTTTGCATGGTGAAAGATGGTAACTACACTGTGGTGAGCATAGCATAACTTATAGAATTGTCAAATCACTCTGCTGTATACCTGAAACTAATGTAACATTGTGTGTCATCTATACTTCAATTAAAAAAATAAATGAGTATTGAAAAAATACTGGCCTTGGGTAGGTGTTGGTATATGATAGTTTTCTTTTGAAAGATAATGTCAGAAATATTCTAAGTTTTGTGTGTCTTTTTTCCTTTTGATAGATTGAAGCCATGGCCATTCTTTTTGCAGTTGTTGCCAGGGGAACGACTATCCTTGCCAAACATGCTTGGTGTGGAGGAAACTTCCTGGAGGTGACAGAGCAGATTCTGGCTAAGATACCTTCTGAAAATAACAAACTAACGTACTCACATGGCAAGTGAGTTCTGCTCTGCATGGGTAGAGGGTGAAAGAAGTAAATTGTATTATAATCAGCATAGTAGAAAACTGGAAAATGAGGTTCTTGGTGGATAGTTTAAATAAGCTGACAGAACAATAACCTTTACCAACTTAGAAAATGGTTTGCTTCTATTCGTTATAAATTTAAATTATTTTATTGAAGTTATATTACTATTTTAAAGAAAGATATGGCAATGTTACTTGTAAAAATGACTTTGCTATAGAACTCTAGGATATGTGCAACATGGAACAGATAAGAGAGATGATATTCCTTTGTTCATTCTTTCAGTAAATATTTACTGAGCACTTGACTATTGCCAGGCACTGGGCTTGGTGCTGGGGATACAACAAGAAATCACACAATATTTGCCCTCATAGAGGTTAGAGTTTAATGGAGGAGAAAGTCAAATCCATAGATAATTGAAGTAGATGGTGGGAGGTAGCAGGTAGGGAGATCGCATTCTAGATAGAACGAACAGCTGGTAGAGAAATACGGAGTCATGAGATCATAGGGCATGTGTAGGGAACTGCAGGTGGTATTCTGTGACTGGCACCCAGCCTGGTGAAAACAAAGCTAAGAGATAGGTAGAAGAGAAGTCATATAGGGCCTCATAGGCCATGTTAAGAGACTGGACTTTACTCTGTGGGCCATGGGAAGGTGTTGAAGGTTTTCAGCTGGGTGTGACATGGTCAGGTTTTGCTTTAGAGTCTGGTGGGCAGTTGGAGAATGGGTTGGGGAGGGCACAGATGGGAAATCTTAGTAATCGGATAAAAAGTGCCTCCACCTTCCTCATCAGTACTTAAAAAAACTTTTGTTATTTAACTCATCCTGATTTCCTTAGTTCTTATCTCAGAAGGAGGTTCTTATTGCTTTCCAGAGCTACCTCCTTGTATAATTTAGGACCTACTCTAAATCACTGTAAGAGAGATACCCCAAATTATGGTGTTACTTAAATGAGGTATCCCAGCGATGAGTGCTTCCAGGCTGGTGGGGTGGCTCTGTCCTTTACGAGTTAGTGTCTTCGATTAGCTGTGGCCAAGGCAGCTCCTTTAGTCTTGTTAACTCCCTGCAGTTGCCCAGTGTTTTTAAAGGCCAAGTCCAGAAGTAGGCCGATGTTTTATTGTTCAGAAGTTTCTGCTTACGTTTTATTTTTCTCTACATAGTTATGTAGCTAACCTAGCTAGAAGGGAGGTTAGAATTTGTCCTTTATAGCTGTGCAACTGTATGTTCAGCTAAAATTCTATTCTATTGCTCTAGAAGTTAGAGGATATTAGGAGACAACTTGTGCAGTCTTCCATTCTGCTCTTTTGGGCCACTCAAATATCTGTGTGTACTTTTCTTCCCAAACCTATAACACGTATCCTCTCTGCAGGAGATGGCCTGAAAGACTCCTGGTCACTGTCCGGCTCAGAGAGTCTGGGTGACATGCAGTCTTCTCCATCAGGCCCAGGTGTGGCTCCTGTGACCTACTGACTGTAAACTAAAAGAGAAGTCATATGTTCCCCCTGCTCCCCCTGCCAACCCAATAGACAATTGTAGAAGAAGAACAACATCACCACAGTGGAAGTTACAAACTCCAATTTAGAAAAGGGAACAATGAGAAACACGTAGAGGTCACTGCTTCCTAGCAGTATTCAAATAACTACTTCACAGCCATTTCAAAGACTTCCTGTTCTGATCCTAGAGTGGTTAGTGGTTCTGCTTTATTGGAAGAACTCCCTTGTCTTTTCTCCCTGAATCTTGGCTTTGTTCTCCACGAGGCTCTTCCTGGTCCGTTATCATCTGGCCACATCCAAAATGGGTGTTAGAGAGTGTGTCATCTTTGGGAACTATACAGGTTTTGTAGTCTGCTGCCCGCTGGTATAGTTTACCAGTCCAGACGTGGTCTTAGGGGTCAAGTGATCCCAGTTTCTTGTGAGTCTGGCTTTATAATTTTGTCAGACTTATTAGGCTTGTGGTCTCTGTGTTCCGAGTCAGTTCTCAGGAAAATGCCCAGGAAAAGCACATTCAGACCTTCTAGAGGCAAGACCGGGAAGTAGGGGATATACCTTCCACTCGCAGTTTATCAACCAGGACTTAGTCACATAGCCATATCTAACTACAAGGGAAGCTAGAGTATGTAATCCAGTGAAAATATGGTTATAGTACAAGAAGGAAACATTATGCACCTGCCATGCCTCCCCACCTGCTTCCTAATCTACCCCTGCCCGGTATTCTCTAGAGTGAGGCTCCATCACTGAGTTTTTTCCTTTTAATCTTCTGTCTTTGTTTCTTTCTTATAATCATGTTCCATCATCTCTATTAAAAATATCTTTAACTATTGTACACCAGAAGAAAAAAGTCCATTTTTTTTTACTGTATTACAACCATTTCTGCCTGAATCTGATCTTCCTCTTGCTATTTCTTCTTTAACAACATCACCAGCCATTCAGTTGGCTAAGCCTAAAATTTAAGAATCATATTTGACTTTCTCACCAAATCCTTGCCATTCTCCTACAAGACATTTTTCAATCCATTCCATTTCCTCTGTCCCCACTTGTCATAGTGGTAGTTTAGGCCTTTATTGTTTTTCATTTTTAATAGCTTCCTCCTAACCATTTGGCTTCTGGTTGCTCCTTCCTTTAATCTGTTTTGCATATTCCTGTGATTACACTTTCTGGCTTAAAACCCATTGCTTTTAGAGTAAAGGCCGAACTCTGCCTTCACAATTTTGTCCATTCCTGACCTTTCTACCCTTATCTCTATAGGACTCCTTGCCATACCCTGTCCTAGCTGTATTATTCCCGGCTTTGTTATATATGTATATATGTATATTTTTTCATGCTTTTGGACTGTCTTCCTCCTCCTAGCCCCCTGGTAAACTTTTGCTAATTTTACAGGTCCCAGATGAACTATTTTCTTCATTATTACTTTAGTCCTAAAAGGGCAGTTCTGATCATGTCCCTTTTCTTCAGCAGTTACTCTGTGCAGTCGGTAAAGTTATTAATGTGACTAGGAAGATTCTTCAAGATCTGCCACTGCTTCCTTCTCTGGTCTCATCTGTCACTACTTTAGCCTTTGGTTTTGTTCTCCAGCCATACTTAGCTATTTTCATTTCAGTGCTGAGTTTTTTCTCTCTTCCTATTCTTTGCAGCAGCTATTACCTTTTACTGGAAAATGTTTATCTTTTTTAAAAATCTGACTTTGTCTTTCTGAGCTTTGATATTTCCTTTTCTAGAAACTCTGAACTCCAAGACCAGACCAAGTGCCTCCCTTTTGCTTGTCTCCATAGCATCCTTTGTTTATTCATATTGTAGCACTTATCACTCTGTATCATAATTGCAATCTTTATTTTTTTCTCTGTCCCCTGACGGTAGGCTCCTCGGTGGCAGGGACCATACCTTGTAACTTTTTGTGGTCTTTGCACCAAGTTACTCCCTAATGTGGTTTAGGAGAAACAAATTTTGTGGGGAAACTGATGACTTCCATTTTGAACATTGTGTTTAAGTTGTCACTGGTATGTCCATTTGGGTATGTCTAGTAGACAGTAGTGTATGTAAGCCTGGAGCTCAGGAAGTAGGTCAGATCTAGATGTGAGAATCATCATCATAATTGTGGTAGCTGAAAACAAACAACAACGAAACATGACAGTGGATGCCACCATCCAGGGAGTGTGTGAGAAAAGAGCAGGGAGCTGAAGATGCTGGAAAACATCAATAGAGAGGGAAAGAGACTACCACATTAACCAGGCAAGCCTGGTGTTAGGAAATCTAGTGGAGAGAAAACACTTTTCAGAAGAAGGAAGTGGTCAACACTACCATGTTTCAGAGAGAGCCACTGGACATGGCGATGTGGAAGCCATTGATGGAATTGATGTGAACGGTTTTAGAGTAGTGGAGGAAGACATTTTGCCTGAGTTCCCCATACCTCCTTGTTATTCATATTAAGCTTCTATATGGACATTAAAAGTATAATTCAAGAGGTACTCCTATCTATCCACTTGCCCAAGGTAAAATCCAGGAGGCAAAATTGAGTTATCCCTCTGCTTCACTTCCAATAGCCAGTTGTCAAGTTCTGTTCTATTTCTTCTCTTTTCTTTTCCATTGCCCATAGTACTTTAGTTTATTTCCCTCCTCATTTGCTTACCTGCTCTACTACAGCAGTCTCCTGTCAGGTCCTCCTTTCAGTCTGTTTTCCGTGTTCTAGCCAAAACATCCTTTTACGTGGCCGATCTTACCACATTCTCCTCAGGCTAAAACCCTCTGATGCTTGTTCATTATTCTGGGGATAAAGCATAGTGAGGTTGTAACATATTCTATAACCTAGTATTTGCTTACTTCCATAGCCTCATCTGTGCAGCCAAATTGTCTTTCCATTTCATACTCTAGTCATGTGGACTCTAGTCATGTGGACTCTTTTGACTTTACTAAACCCATTATGTGTTTTTGTTTTTGTTTTTGTTTTTGTTTTTTTATCTCCAAGCCTTTATGTTTATTGGTTTTCTACTCTGGAACACTCTGTTTGCTCTTTACCTTGCCATCTCCTACTTACTATTCAGGTCTTGGCTTACACATCACTTGCTCCAGGATGTCTTTCCCGTTACCCTCTGCTAAACTCTGTAGGTGTCTCCTTTATGTTGCCAGAGCACCGTGTACTGCCTCTCCTCATCCTATTTTACCATGTTGCTCTGTAATTCCCTGCACTGTGATCTTGGTGTAGGCGGGGACTGATGGTTTTGCCTATTTGTATCCTCAGCACCCAGCCCAGTAACTGGCTCCAAGTAGATGCCAAACAAATGTTAATGTTGAGTGTTTGGTAGAAAAAGTGTTTGCTTTGAGATCGTAAAAGAAGGCAAGGAAGACCTGATAACCCATTGGAGGTTGATCTTAATGATGTGTCCCTCCTAAGATGTCATCCCTTGTTCAGGCCTTAAGAGTCCAGTTGTGCTTTTGCAGCTGTCATTTTAATAGGTAATGTGCATACTGTTGTGCTATGTAGTTAAGGTAGAGACTTTCTTTTAATGTCTTATTTATTCTTATCAGTTTGACTTGAGAGAAACAGGTGTATAGGGGAGGGGGAGAGGGAGAATAGATAGTATCGGTAAATGATATGGTCACATTGGCAGTACTAAATTTGCTTATACATAGAAGATGGAAGTGAAAGCAATATTGCTCATAACCACAGTAAGTTTTATATCTTTTATCCTACAGTTATTTGTTTCATTACATCTGCCAAGACAGGATTGTATATCTTTGTATCACTGATGATGTAAGTAACTTGAAGACATGTTGCTATTTAAGTATGTATACTGTTAATAGAGTCAGTTCTTAATTATCTATATTTATGGTAGGTAAACATGATGTGAATATAGGTGTCCATAGATACATTTTTTTCTATACTTTGCATTTATCATATGGAGCAGCAAATGACAAGAAGAGGTGATGTCTGGGTACATGCATATCAGCTCAGTTTTGGTAGAGTTTTAGCTTAACTAATCTCTTGCAGCTTCAACATTTATCCTATTGTGCAGTGAGAATTGGTCTTCATAATCGTGACTTTTTTGTATCCAGTCCAAAATTTATTTATCTGAAATATTAAATAGGTTATTTTATTCAATCAATAATGAATTTTTTAATGTATATAGACTTTCAGAAAACAAAATCACAGTATATCATAATCAGTTTTGTAGACCTGTAGTTCACATTGGTAGGCTGTTTTTAGAGTTTGTAGGTTCTAGACCAAAATGCTCAGTAACTTAACAATGCCATCAAGGTCATTTCTCTCTCCTCTGCTATCCTTGGTGTCAGCTTCTTCCTAGATACATTTCCTTATGGTTGCATGCAGCCACATGCTTATTTATTTTGTATTCAGAGAAGAGGGACTATGTCTTCTCAAATCTCTTATTGTAAGAATGAGGGAAGTTCTCCAAAGCACACTGTCCTCTCTCCCTGCTTTCGAAGTGAACTTCTTTTCATGTCTTATTGGCTAGGAGTAGGTTACATACTTACTTCTAAATTGATCAATGACAAGAGGCATGGAATTGGCATGATTGCCATAGGTCAGGGTTTAATCTTTACTGTGCCACAGACTCCTTTGACACTCATAGGCCCCTCCTAGGATGTTTTTAAGTGTATGAAATACGTGATTAGAAACAAAACCAATTATATTGAAATACAGTATTCAGAGTATTTTAAAAATTGATAGAGTAATGTATATGCTTCTTTATGAATTCGTTAAGTAACAAGATCGAGTCAGAGGTCTAATGACTAATAATAATTTTGAAATGGCGATGATATAAATGAGATTTTGAGATATCTATAACTAATGGTATGTGAAAAAAAGATTTCTGTTGGTGACAGAGTGACAGATACTGTTTGGTACTGTTTTGGTTTGTTACCTACACTCAGATTTGAAATTTAAGTTAAAACTTACTGAAAATAATGTCATTTTTCTTTCTATTCAAGTACATGGACCCCTTGAATTCGGACCATTGACCCCAGCTTACGAACCCTTGGCATAGACTAATAATCATCTTGGGTGAAATGGAGATGAGTGTCAACCATAGTGACCATCACAATGATTTTTATCCCTGGTTTCACAGTAGTTTTTTTTTTTTTTTTCATTTTAGAGAGAGAGAGGGCACAAGGGGTGAGAGGGGCAGAGAGAGAATCTTAAGCAAGCTCCATGCTCAGTAAAGAGCCTGATGCAGGGCTCGATCCCATGACCCTGGGATCATGACCTGTGCCAAAATCAAGAGTTGGATGCTCAACCAACTGAGCCACCCAGGCGCCCCATTGTTTTCTAAAATTATTTTTAAAATCCAGCTATATCTGAAATTGCTCATTGGCTGGGAGTAGGTTACATACTTATTTCTAAATTGTTCAATGACAAGAGGCATGGAATTGGCACGATTGCCATAGGTCAGGGTTTAATCTTTATTGGAATATATGAGAAATATCACTAAATTTGGGTTCATCAGAGTTGAGTTTTCTGTTTCTTGAGTTGTAATTTTATACATATGTAAATACTTTTTGGCTGGGACCAGACAAGAGTACATCACTTGATCTTTTCAAGTGTACCATCACTACTGAAAAAACCCAATTTGAAGTATTTATCAGTAGTGTTATCTTTGTGTGTGAAAGACTGCAGTATTATTATGGATTTATTAAGCATCTTCTTGTGCTGGGCCTTCTTATTAGATGCTGTGAAAGATATGAAGGAAGTAAAGCCCAATTCTTGCTCTCAAGAAGCTAACTTAGATCCTGTTATCTTTAGTAGGAAGTAATCAAACATTTGAATTGGACTCTCAGCTCTTTCTTTTACTAGTTGTTTAATATTTGGATTGGACTTTCAGCTCTTTTACTAGTTGTTTGACCTTTGGCAAGTTACCTTTTCAGAGCCTTTGTTTCCTTACTGTAAAATGAGGTCAGTGCTAGTTCCTCTTCATGGAATCATTGCTCAGTAATGTTAGCTGTTCTTATGGTTGTTGTTAATCATCCATATCATCTTTGTTTACTTTCTGATGTGAACTCTGTGTTGGTCTCTTTTCAGGATTTTGAACGTTCCCGAGCATTTAATTTTCTGAATGAGATAAAGAAGAGGTTCCAGACAACATATGGTTCAAGAGCACAGACAGCACTCCCATATGCCATGAATAGCGAGTTCTCAAGTGTTTTGGCTGCACAGCTGGTAAGATATTTTTAGGATGTAGTATTTTGATTCCTATCTTCTTTATTACCTTAAGGCACTTTGAATAAAGGAGACCTTGACCTGCAAATATATTTTTCTGATTTTGCCATTAAATGTGAACATAAGAAAACTTACCAGATAGAAAAATTTTAAATAACGTGATATTCTCTATTCTAGTGTTCAGAGTATCTAGGAATGAGGAAGGACATTAAATACCATCTACTTTAGCTACCTGTCTAGTGCATAAATCCACTAATATGCCAAATGACCTCTTTAACTCATACATTAACCTTCTACCCTCCCATGAGCAATTGTAATTTTTGAACAGCTCAACTTAGTCATTTTCAAGTCTGCTGATCTATATGAATACCTAATCATCAGCTCGGTGAAGTTTTGCATATATATACACCTGTGAAATACCACCCTTTCCAAGATATATCTCCATTACTCTAAAAGTTCCTGATGTCCCTTTGCAGTCAGTCCCCTCCCCCACACTCTGCCACAGGCACCCTATGCTCTATTTTCTGTCACTATGAATTAGTTTTGTCTTTTCTAGAATTTCCTGTAAAGGGAATTATACATTATGTACTCTCGTGTGTCTTGCATGCTCCGTGTAAAGCTTTTGATACTCATTCATGTTGCATAAATAAGTAGGTCTCTTTTTTGCTGAATAGTATTGTATGCATATACCACAATTTGTAATAAACCATCAAACTTTTTTCCAAAGTGGTTGTACCATTTACATTCCCACCAGCAGTTCTAATGTTTCTACATTCTTGCCAATGCTTGCCATAGTCTATCTTTTTAATTTTAGTCATCCTGGTGGGTGTGTGGTGATATTTCATTGTGGTTTTAAGTTACATTTCCCTGATGACTAATGATGTTGAGACCTTTATAAATGCTTCCCTTTTATCCATGAAACTATTTGAGTGCAAAGACATATGTTCTATGATTGTGTTGTGAATGAGAGAAAAAAGAATTATTATAATTGAATGTGTTCCTTTTCACTTCTGCTTTAAGTGTTTTTTTAAATATTCTTTTTGAGTATTACACTTATAAATATGCATTCTTCTGGGGATGAAGTTCCTTTAAATAGTTATAAATCTTTATTCAGTCAGTTCATTTGTTTCATACTTCCCACTAGAAAACAATCAAATATATGAAATCATGTAAAACATCACCAACCAGAAATATACCAATGCACAAAGGTAAATAGGGTAAACTGGCAGCAAAACTTTCAACTTAGCCAGTTCATCATTAGCTCCAAATCTGTGGGTGACCTATGAATGAATCTGTGCCAGGATTGTTATCTACAGATGGAGATAATAATAAAAGCATCTTCATCATGGAGTTTTTGGGTGGATTAAATAATGTTTCTTCTTTGAAGCATTTAGCATGGTGAAGTGACCAGAATATTGTATATTAAGCACTCCATGGATAGCTATGGATAATAATTTCAAAATATATACTGTTGGAGAGAGGAGCGGTAGTGGGTCTAGCAGTGAGGAGGTGCTGGGCGTAAGGGAAGAGTGAGGGAGGAAAAAAAAAAAAAAATATATATATATATATATATATATACTATTATCAGTGTCTTAGATTTCTAGATCCTATAAGAAGCCAATGAAAATAGGATGTATACTCAGATCTCAACAGATAAAAGAACAGATGCTCAGAAGCTGGGCCAGTCTCTACTTCATCATACCGAAGAAGTGGGGAACAATTTGGGGTGCTTTTATTTGTCCTGTTCCCCCTGCCCCAACTACAGTCCTCTTTTTTCCTTTCTTGTGTGAGCATAGATTATAGAACCACATACTTCTGTCCCAAGGCAGAATGTATATTGATATATTATAATATACATACCTTTATATTATTTAAATAAGGTGATATTTTTATACTATAACACATGGTATCACTTTTTTATTTAAAAAATCTTTAATGTTTATTTATCTTAGAGAGAGAGAGTGCATGCTGGGGAGGGGCAGAGAGAGAGGGAGACACAAAATCTGAAGCAGGCTCCAGGCTCTGAGCTGTCAGCACAGAGCCCGACACGGGGCTCAAACTCACAAACTGTGAGATCATGACCTGAGCTGAAGTCGGACGCTTAACCATCTGAGCTACCCAGGCGCCCCTAGATTGTCACTTTTTTATGCTGCCTATATTTTTCCCTAGGTCTGATAACAATTTTTAAATGAAATGGCATGTATCCTTTGTGTCAATACCAGCATAATTTATTTTTTTTATTTTTAATTTTTTTTAACGTTTATTTATTTTTGAGACAGAGAGAGACAGAGCATGAACGGGGGAGGGTCAGAGAGAGGGAGACACAGAATCCGAAGCAGGCTCCAGGCTCTGAGCTGTCAGCACAGAGCCCGACGCGGGGCTCGAACTCACGGACCGTGAGATCATGACCTGAGCCGAAGTCGGACGCTTAACCGACTGAGCCACCCAGGTGCCCCAATACCAGCATAATTTAATAACATTCCTCAATGTCATTCCTCTTCTTTTTGTTTTCCTATTGTAAATAATGTCTGGTAAGTTAAATCTTATTTTCTTATAGAAGCATCATTCTGAGAATAAGGGCATAGACAAAGTGGTGGAGACTCAAGCCCAAGTGGATGAACTGAAAGGAATCATGGTCAGAAACATAGGTATGTTTCATGGCATAGTTCACATGCATGTGGGCAAAAATGATAATAGATTACTTGATTGGGATCAAATTATTCTAGAAAGGCTGAAATAATACTTCCATATTCTTACTATTGGAAACTAATTATTGGCTAAGATATGGGTATTACCTACTTATGATACTGCCTGCTATATGAATGGTTTTTTCTTAGTACTATAACTGTTCTTCATTCTAATTTGTTAGTTGACTTAGCAATACTAATTTCTGAGACTCTTACAAAAAAGTTCAGCAATAAAGAATAAATTAATCAGTTTTGGCTAGAGATACCCAGATAGCTGATGTTATCAGTAGATGCCTAAAGTATAACTATTTGACTTCCTTAGAAAGTTTGTAGCTCTTGATTGAGAGAAAGAAAGAATTGGTCCAGAAAAACTGTTGTATTCTTCAGAGGACGAACTATGATAGAAATTCAGTCAGCCTGTGTTTTCTCAAGCTGTTCAGCACATTAAACTAATCCAGAGAAATTGATCAAGTTTATTTTATTTTAATGTTTCTTTATTTTTGAGAGAGACAGAGTGCAAGCAGGGGAGGGGCAGAGAAAGAGAGAGACACAGAACCTGAAGTAGGCTCCAGGCTCTGAGCTGTCAGCACAGAGCCCAACACGGGGCTCAAACTTGTGAATCACAAGATCATGACCTGAGCCAAAATCGGATGCTTAACCGACTGAGCCATCCAGGCTCAGTTTATTTTTTAATTGATTATGCAGTTGTATTTAGATTTGGGATGATGCTAATTTTTCTAAAAACACTGGTTCTCAAACTGTCCCTGGGCCAGTAGCATCAACATGCCTTGGGAACTGGTTAGAAATGCAAGTTTTTGGGACCCACCCCAGACCTGTTGAATCAGAAACTGTGAGTGGGGCCTAGCAATCTGTGTTTTCAGAAGCCCTCCAGAGGATTCTAATGCATATTCAAGTTTGAGATCCACTCTTTCTAAGGGGAATATCTCAGACGATAACTTGTATAAAATTGAATGAAACTGATTATATTATTGTTTTATAAGATATTTAATTGAGATTGTTAAATTTCATAAATGTCAGTTTACTTGTAATTTTGGATTTAGTATTTGAATTACTTTTACATTTATTATTAGAACAGGTACAAACTGTAAAGACATTTTTAAAAAGATTACTCTTGGTCTCACCATTCTAAAGATTTATTTCCATTTTTTTAAATTTTTTTAATCCATATATACATATTATAATAATAGTTTATATTCAGTTTTGTTTGGGCAGTATAATACAGTGACCAAGATTTGGAGTCCTATGTGCTGGAGTTTGAGTTCTGATGTCACTTCTACCTCCAGTCAGTCCTTGGTCAATCCTCTAACTTCTCTGAACTTTGTTTCCTAATCTGCAAAAAGGATATGATAGCACCTACGGTTACCAGGATAAAGGAGAGAATATTTGTGAAGCATATTGTACAGTGCCTAGCATATAGTAAAAGCTGAATTACTGTTAGCTATCATGAGTCTACTTTTTGCTCATATCGTATGTAATTGGGTTATATTATAGGTTACAAATCATGTCCTTATTTTGGACCTTTGGTTCTTTAGAGAAGTGGTATTCAGAATACTGTTTTACAACCAGATAAAGAGCTTGCTCCAACATGTAAGTCAGTGCTGTGCTTCCTTCATTGAGAACATCTTGTTATGAATATGTCAGTTGGACTGAACTCTGATTAGAGATAGTTGAAGCAGTAGCAAACACTCTTAGGTAGCACTGATTTAGAGGTTTGTGTTACAGTAATAGTACTGTTATATATGGTTTTGTGCCTATTCCCAGGAATGAGATTAATAGTCAAAAGGGAAGAACTTTTTTTTAAATTTTTATTTTCATTCCAGTTAGTTAACATACAGCGTAATATTAGTTTTAGGTATACAATATAGTGATTCAACACTTCCATGCAACACCTGGTGCTCATCACCACAGTACAATCCTTAATCCCTATATTAATTCCCCCACCCACCTTGCCTTTGGTAACCATCACTGTGTTCTGTATAGTTGACATTCTGTTTCTGGTTTGCCTCTCATTTCCTTTTTTTTCCCATTTGCTCATTGGTTTTGTTTCTTAAATTCCACATGTGAGTGAAATCATATGATATTTGTCCTTCTCTGACTGACTTATTTCGCTTAGCATTTTACTCTCTAGCTGTATCAACATCATTGCAGATGGAAGGTTTCATTCTTTTTGATTGCTGAGTAACATTCCTCTGTATACATAAACCACATCTTCTTTATCCATTCATTAGTCTGTGGACACTTGGGCTGCTTCCATAATTTGGCTATAGTAGATAATGCTGCTATAAACATTGGGCTGCGTGTATCTCCTTGAAGTAGTATTTTTGTATCCTTTGGATAAATACCTAGTAGTGCAATTGCTGGATTGTAGAGGAGCTGTTTTAACTTTCTGAGGAACCTCCATACTGTTTTCCAGAGGGACTGCACCAGTTTGCATTCCCACCAACAGTGTAAAAGGGTTCCCCTTTCTCCACATCCTCGCCAACATCTGTTGTTTCTTGAGTTGTTAATTTTAGCCACTCTGACAGATGTGAGGAGATATCTCATTGTAGTTTTGGTTTGTATTTCCCTGATGATCAGTGATGTTAAGCATTAAAAGGGAGAAACATGCAATTCTTGATATGTTTTGTCTCTTGGTTATTTGAAGTGATTTCCTACCATTGATTTTAGTTTTAGTTGTATGTTTGGATGCAAACTACAGAACCTATGGAATGAACTACTAATACTTACTTTTCCTCTATTTTTGGTTGTCAGATGTATTTACTTCTCCTGAAAGTGAAGCATCCAACTGCTACAGTGTTATTACAAATGCATAAATTTCTCAGAAAATGAACCTTTTAAGTCAACTTTTAAATGACTTACTTATTTTTAGAATTACAGAGATATCCAATTAAAATTTAGCAAAAGCATTTCTAATAATCTCAGTTTGATTTTTTTAAACAGCTTTATTAAGATAAAAATCACACGGCGTACAATTCACCTATTTAAATCATACCATTCAATGGTTTATAATATATTCAGAGTTGCACAGCTATCACTGTAATCAACTTTAGATCATTGTCATCACCTCTAAAAGAAATCCTATACCCATTTACAGTCACTTCTCTTTCGCTCTCAACATCCAGACCTAAGCAACAATTAATCTTCTGTTTGTCTCGATCGATTTTCCTCTTCTGGACATTTCATACAAATGGAATCATATAATACGTAGCCTTTTGTATCTTGGCTTCTTTCACTTATCTTAATGATGTTGAGGTTCATTCATGTTGTGGCATGTATCAGTACTTCATTCCTTGTTATGGCTATGTTATAGTCCATTGTATTGAAACCAGTTGATGGACATTTTTGTGGTTTCCACTTTTTGGTTATTATAAATAATGCTTCTGTGAACAGTTGTGTATGAGTTTTTGTTTGAGCCTATGTTTTCAGTTCTCTTGGGGAAATACTGAGAACTATTATTGCTGGGTCACATTGGAACTCTACGTTTAACATTTTGAGTAAGACCAAACTTTCCTAAAGTGGCTACACCCATTGTACATTCCCAACAGTGTACAAGCATTCTGATTTCTCCACATGCCCAAATTTATTATTGTGTTTTTTATTATAGCCAAGCTAGTATGTGTGAAACGGTATCATATTGTGGTTTGGTTTGCATTTCCCATATGACTAATGATGTTGAGCATCTTTTCATGTGCTTATGGGCCATTTGTATTTATAGATCTTTGGAGAAATTTCTATTCAAATTTCTATTCTATTCTATTCTATTCTATCCATTATCGTTTTATATTTTATATTTTTTATTTTGATTTACTTATTTATTTTTTAGACACAGAGAGAGTAGGGGAGATGGGCAAAGGGAGAGAGGGAGAGAATCCCAAGCAGGCTCCATGCTCAACATGGAGCCCGACACAGGGCTCGATCTCACAACCCTGGGATCATGACCTGAGCCAACATCAAGAGTTGGACACCAAAATGACTGAGCCACCCAGGTGTACCCCATTGTCATTTTTTCTTTTTTTCTAAATTTTTTATGTTTGTTTATTTTTGAGAGAAAGAGAGAGTGAGTGAGCGAGCATGAGCAGGGGAGGGGCAGAGAGAGAGGGAGACACCGAATCTGAAGCAGGTTCCAGGCTCCAAGCTGTCAGCACAGAGCCCAATGAGGGGCTCAAATTCACAAACCGAGATCATGACCTGAACCAAAGTCGGGCATTTAACTGACTGAGCCACCCAGGTGCCCCCCACATTGTTATTTTTTAATTGGGCTGTCTTATTAATCTTGAGCTGTAAGAGTTTTTTGCATATTCTGGGTATTAGGCCCTTATCAGATATGATTTGCAAATATTTTCTCCCATTCTATGGGTTATCTTTTCATTTTTTTGATAGTGACCTTTGAAGCACAAAAGTGTTTTTTAATTTGTTGAAGCCCAATTTATTTTTTTTCTTTTGTTGCTTGTCTTTTGGGTGTCATATCTAAAAAACAATCCATTGCCTAAGCCAAGGTCACAAAGATTTACTCCTGTGTTTTCTTCTAAACATTTTATAGTTTTAGCTCTTACCTTTAGGTCTATGATCTCTTTTTTTTTTTTTCAACGTTTTTTTTTTTATTTATTTATTTTTGGGACAGAGAGAGACAGAGCATGAACGGGGGAGGGGCAGAGAGAGAGGGAGACACAGAATCGGAAACAGGCTCCAGGCTCCGAGCCATCAGCCCAGAGCCCGACGCGGGGCTCGAACTCACGGACCGCGAGATCGTGACCTGGCTGAAGTCGGACGCTTAACCGACTGCGCCACCCAGGCGCCCCAGGTCTATGATCTCTTTTGAGTTAATGTTTGTGTATAAGGTAAGGAAGGGGTCCAACTTAATTCTCTCAAATGTATATATCCAGTCGTCCCAGTAACATTGGCTGAAAAGAGTTTTCTTTTCCTGTGGAATGATCTTAGCACCCTTATCAAAAATCAGTTAATCCATAGATGTATGGGTTTATTTCTGTACTCCTAGTTCTGTACCATTTATCTTTATGTCTGTCTTTATGCCAGTATTACACTGTCATGATTATTGCAGATTTGTAGTAAGTTTTTAAATCAGGAATTATGACTCTTCCAACTTTGTTCCTCTTTTTCTGGATTGCTTTGTCTATTCTGGGTACCTTTCCTTTCCATAAGAATTTTTTGCAGTTTCTGAAAAAAAAAAGGTAGCTGGAATTTTCATAGGGATTGTGTTGACTCTGTAGATCAATTTGGGAAATACTGCCAAATTCAACAATATTAAGCTGATCCATGAACATGAGATGTCTTTTCATTTATTTAGGTCTTTTTAATTTTTTTTTTGACGATGTTTTATAGTTTTTGGCATACAGATCATACATGACAAAGACTCTCTGCTTGACCGAATGTTAGACCATCTCTTCTCAACCCTCTGTTTGTCCAGGCCTCATTCTTAGGCTATGTCCCATGTCTACCTGAGTCTTAACCAAAGAATCCTGCTAAGTCAATCCCTTACCCTTGATATCTGATCACCCTTGATAGGTGATCAAGTTCCTCATCCTCTACCTTTGATGTAAAGTCCTTGGCTTGCCTTTAGGAAGATACTTTTAGGCCAGTTTAGGCCTACCCTTGATTTCTGCCAGTAATTTTTCATCTACTGACCACCCCTTCACTCTACTTGTTGGTTAATAAAACCCTACTTGTCCTTGTTTTTTTTATTTTACTGAGATATAATTTACATAAACATCATGTGAGTTTAAAGTGTACAACATGTTAATACATTTTAAATAATGCAGTATGATTGCCACTTTAGCTTTTGGCTAACACCTCTATCACGTCATATAAATTGTCATTTCTGCAGTGAGAACATTTAAGATCTAGTCTCTTAGCAATATTGAAGTATATAATACAGTGTTGTTGACTATACTCAGTATGCTGTACACTAGATCTCCAGAATTTATTCATGTTCTAGTTGCAGGTTTGTACCCTTTAACATCTCCCTGCTCTGCATCTTCCAGCTCCTGGTAACCTTCATTCTACTTCCTGTTTCTACAAATTCAGCATTTTTAGATTCTTGCATTATGTATAAGTAGTATATAATCTTTGTCTGCTTATGTCACTAAGCATAGTGCCCTCAAGATCCATCCATATTGTCACAAATGGCAGAATTTCATTCTTTTTTATGGCTCAATAATATTCTGTGTGTGTGTGTATATATATATATATATATATGTGTGTGTGTATATATATATGTATATATATATGTGGTGAAGTGTGTTGGTCATATATGACTTTTATTATGCTGAAATATGTTCTTTTTTTTTTTTTTTTTTTTTTTTTTTTCAACGTTTTTTATTTATTTTTGGGACAGAGAGAGACAGAGCATGAACGGGGGAGGGGCAGAGAGAGAGGGAGACACAGAATCGGAAACAGGCTCCAGGCTCCGAGCCATCAGCCCAGAGCCTGACACGGGGCTCGAACTCACGGACCGTGAGATCGTGACCTGGCTGAAGTCGGACGCTTAACCGACTGCGCCACCCAGGCGCCCCCTGAAATATGTTCTATACTCAATTTGTTGAGGGTTTTTATTATGAAATGATGTTGTGTTTTGTAAAATGTTTTCTTCTGCATCTATTGAGGTGATTATAAGTTTTTATCTTTCATTATATTAATGTGATATATCACATCTGTTTATTTGTGTATGTTAAACCATTCTTGTATGCCATAGATAAATCCCAGTTGGTCGTGGTATATGATCATTTTAATGTAGTTTGAATTCAATTTGCTAATTTTTTTTTTGAGAATTTTTGCCTCTGGGGGCGCCTGGGTGGCGCAGTCGGTTAAGCGTCCGACTTCAGCCAGGTCACGATCTCGCGGTCCGTGAGTTCGAGCCCCGCGTCAGGCTCTGGGCTGATGGCTCGGAGCCTGGAGCCTGTTTCCGATTCTGTGTCTCCCTCTCTCTCTGCCCCTCCCCCGTTCATGCTCTGTCTCTCTCTGTCCCAAAAATAAATTAAAAAAAAAAAAAAAAAAAAAGTTGAGAATTTTTGCCTCTGTGTTCATTAGGGATATTGGCCTATAGTTTTATTTCCCTGTTGTGTCCTCATCTGGATAATGCTGACCTTGTAAAAGGAGTTTGGAAGTATTCCTTTCTCTTCAGTTTTTTGAAAGAGTTTGAGAAGGATTGGCATTATTTTTTCCTTAAATGTTTGGTAGAATTCACCAGTGAAGCCATCTGGTTTTGGGTTTTTCTGTGTTAGAAGCTTTTTGGTTACAGATTTAATCTCCTTACTCATTATTGGAATGTTCATAATTTCTAATTCTTTCTGATTCTGTCTTGTAGGTTGTATGTTTCTAGGAATATATCCATTTCTTCTAGGTTATCCAGTTTGTTGTCATATAATTGTTCATAAGAATCTCTTATGATCCTATGTATTTCTGTAGTATCAGTTGTAATGTCTCTTCTTTCATTTCTGATTTAATTTATTTGAATCTTCTTTTTTTCTTAGTCTAGCTAGAAGTTTGTCAATTTTATCTTTAAAAAAACAGCTATTAGTTTTGTTGGTCTCTTCTGTTATTTTTCTGGTTTCTATTTCATTAATTTCCACTCTGAACTTTATTTCCTTCCTTCCACTAACTTTGGGCTTAGTTTGTTCTTCTGTTTCTAGTTCTTTGAAGGGTAAAGTTAGGTTGTTTATTTGAGGTGTTTGTTTTCTTAACATATTCATTTATCACTATAATCTTCCCTCGCAGAACTGCTTTTGTAGCATCCTATGTGTTTTGGTGTCCTATGTTTCTGTTTTCATTTGCTCAGAGGTTTCTTTTTTTTCCTTTTGATTTATCTCTTTAACCCGTTAGTTGTTCAAGAGTGTGCTGTTTACTTTCCACATATTTATAGATTTTCCAGCTTTCCTCTTAGTGATTTCTATTTTCATACTACTGTGGTTGGAAAAGGTACTTGGTATGATTTCAGTCTTCCTAAATTTGTTAAGATTTGTTTTATGTCCTATCATACGGTATATCCTGGAGAATGTTCCTTGTGCACTTGAGAAAAATGTGTATTTTGCTGTTGGATGGAATGTTCTGTGTATGTCTGTTATGACCACTTGTATGGTTTAAGTCCAGTGTTTCCTTGTTGATTTTCTGTTTGGATGATCTACCCATTGTTGAAAGTAGTGTATTGAAGTCCCTTACTGTTATTGTATTATCTCTTTCTCCCTTCAGATCTGTTAGTATTAAAAATCTTATTTAGGTGCTCTGATATTGTGTGCATGTATATTTAAGATTGTTATATGTTCCTAATGAATTGACCACTTTATTATTATATAATGACTGTATTTGTCTTTTTTTTTTTTTACTGTTTTTCTGTACAGTCTTATTTTGTCTAAGTATAGCTATCCCCACTTTCTTTTGGTTTCCACTTGCATGACATATCTTTTTCCATCCCTTCACTTTAAGCCTATGTGTGTACTTAAATCTAAAGTGAGTCTCATGTAAGCAGCATATTATTGGATCTTTTTTTTTTAATCCATCCAGCTACTCTGTGCCTTTTGATTGGTGAACTTACTACAGTTAATTTTTGAAATATAAGAGCTTACTAATTCCATCTTATTCACTGCTTTCTGGTTGTTTTTATAATTTCATTGTTCCTTTTTCCTTCCATTTCTGCCTACTTTTTAATTTTTTCCTTTTATTTATTATTTCCCCCCAGGCTATATATATACATACATATTATGTACGTACATATATACGTACATACATACGTGTGTATGTGTGTGTGTGTGTGTGTATCCCAGAAAATATATGTAGTTTTTAATTGAAATATAGTTGAGGGACACCTGGATGGCTCGTTCGGTTAAGTGTCTGAAGCGTCTGACTCTTGATTTTTGGCTCAGGTCATGATCTCATAGTTCATGGATTCGAGCCCCACATCGGGGTCTGTGCTGACAGCATGGAGCCTGCTTCAGATTCTCTGTCTCCCTCTCTCCCCGCCCCTCCCCCACTTGCATGCACGCTCTCTCCCTCTGTCAAAAAAGAAAAGGAAAATAGTTGACACACCGTATTGTATTCGTTTCAAGTATACAACATAGTGATTTAACAATTATATACATTATGAAATGCTTACCACAAGAAGTGCAGTTACAGTCTGTCACCATAGAAAGTTATGATATTATTGACTATATTCCCTATGTTGTACTTTTCATCCATGTTAATTATTTTATAGCTGGAACTTTCCACCTCTTAATCCACTCCACCTATTTCACCTATCCCCCCCTCCCCTTCCCCTCTAGCAACCACCAGTTGTAATTATTTATGATCTGTTTCTGTTTGTTTTGTTTCTTAGGTTCCATGGTATGGTATTTGTCTTTATTTGAATCATATGGTATTTGTCTTTATTTCATTTAGCATAATACTCTCTAGGTCCATCTATATTGTCCAGAATTTCTGCCTACCTTTTAAAATTGGTGATGTTTTGGGATTGTGTGCTCCATTTTCCCTTTATCTTTTGTGAATCTATTCTAGGCTTTTGCTTTGCAGTTACCATGGGGCTTACATAAACCATCTAATAGATAAAATAGTCCATTTTAAGGTGATAGCAACTTAACTTTGAATACAAAACTACCTATTTATTCCCCTTTTATACTTTTGATGTCATAATTTACCTCTTTTTATATTGTGTATTTGTTAAAAATTTATAGTAGCTGTAGAGATTTATAATACTCGTTTCCTTTCATCTTTATACTATAGTTAAGTGTTTAACACACCATCCTGTTACAGAATTAGAGTTTTCTAAATCTGTATACTTAACCTTTACCAGTGTATTATATACTTTTGTAAGTTTTCATGCCACTAATTAGTGTCTTTTCCTTTCAGCATTTCTTGTATGGCAAGTCTAGTGGTGATGAACTCCCCCAGCTTTTATTTGTCTGAGAATATCTTTATTTCTGCTTCATATCTGAAGAATAAATTTGTTGTATAGAGTATTCTTGGCTGGCAAGTTTTTTTCTTTCAACACCTTGGATATGTTATTCCACATTCATTTGTGGCCTTTAGGGTTTCTGCTACAAAATCCATTGATAGCCTAATGGGAATTTCTTTGTAGATTACAATCTTGTTTTCTCTTTGAGTGCTTTTGAGAGTTTCTCTTTATCTTTGATTTTTGACAGTTTTATTATAATGTATCTTAAGGTCTTTTTGTGTTGAGATAATAGAGTGATCTTTTAACTTCATGAACTTGGATTTCCAGGTCTCTCTCCAGGTTTGGGAAGTTTTCCACTATTATTTCTCTAAATAAGCTTACTGTCTTCTTCTCCCTGTCATCTCTTTTTAGAACCCCAGTTATTCTAATATTTGTACATTTGATGGAGTCCCATAGATCATGTAGGCATTTTGGTTATTTTACATTATTTTCTCCTTGTTATCCTCTGTGTTGTTTCAAAGTTCCTATCCTCTAGCTCAGTTATGTCTTCCATTTGGTCTATTTTGAGGTAGATGTTTTCTATTGAATTTTTCATCTCATTCATTGAATTCTTCAGCTCCAGAATTTGATTCTTTGTCATGATTTCTATCTCTCTGTTAAATTTCAGGTTTTATTCATGTAGTGTTTTCCTGATTTTGTTAATATTTATTTGAGAGAGAGACAGAGTGCAAGAGGAGGAGGGGCAGAGAGAGAGAGAGGGAGACACAGAATCTGAAGCAGGCTCCAGGCTTTGAGCTGTCAGCACAGAGCCTGATGCGGGGCTCGAACTCACAGACCAAACTGTGAGATCATGACCTGAGCCGAAGTCGGACACTCAACCGACTGAGCCACCCAGGCTCCCCTCCTGATTTTGTTGATTATCTTTCCGGGGTTTTTTTGTTTTTTGTTTCCTTTTTTTGGGGGGGGGGGGCGGGTTGCAGATTGTTGAGTTTCTTCAAAGCAGCTATTTTGAATTATTAGCTAGATTGCAAAATTTCATGCTTTTGATTTCAGTTATTGGAGGATGGTTGTTATCTTACAGTGTTGACATATTTCCTTGATTCTTTATGTTCCTTGAACTTTTGTGTGGCTGCCTTCACTTTTAAAGTAGCAGACACCTCCTAAAGTCTTTGCTAGTTACCCTCAGGTAGGAAATAGCATTCGTCATCCTCTTATCTGGGGTTTTCTGCAACTTTGTCTGGATATTCCTGCTACATGTTTCTTACTCTTGTGGCAGAATTCTTAAGCTTTTATGTCTTTTCTGGTCTTAAAATTCACCATGCTGGCAGCTAGAAACCTTTTTATTGTTTTCCAGAAAATGACACTACAGTTTGAGTTTATGGTTTCTCCCTTGCCCTCAGATCCTGATCTGATATTCTGAGAGCACTCCTTTTACTGGAGCTCACTCTTGCCATTGCACTTGGGAGCATGCATTAGGAGCTGGCCACAGAGTGGGAGGAGGTGACTTTGCGACTGGTGTGTGGGGAGGAATCATTGGGTGAGGGTCTCCAAGAGGTTTGTGGGTGGACTTCCTGCTTAAGTTCTGAGCACAGTCATTAGGAAGTATGTTCTTTTTGTGTCCTGTGATATTTTTATTCACCTCTTTCCCAGTCTCCTCCCTGCCCACAGTCTTGGAGTTCTTGCCTCAGTACTCTGGGTGCTGCTGAAGAGACGTGAGTTTCGCCAGTAGCTTGTCACATAGCTGATGTAGCCAGGTACTCACTCACTGTTTTTCCTTTCCCCTGGTAGAGAGATTGCCACCAGCTAGTTCAGCCCAATGTTGTGTTACCTTGGGGATGATCAGTGCTGGCAAAGTTCCTCTTACCCTCTCCAGTGCATCTAAACTTAATATCTATATTTTATGCTCCAATCCCCTGCTGAAATCTCCTCTTGGCAAAGCTGGCCTTCTATAAATTATGTCTTATCCATGAGTACCTGCCTAAGTCAGTACTCTTCAGGTTTTCTCCAACTGTGGCCAAGAGGGCTTAGGGCAGTTTCACTGGTCCTGCTGGTTCCACAGCCTGCACTTAGGTCTGTCTGCCTGTTACCAATGTATGGGTGCATGAGACCCCCTCAGGTCTTTGGCATATGGTGTTGGATCTGACAACTTCGACATAGGTGCTTTTGTTTGAGGATGGATGCCTAATTAGTTTTTTAAAAGAGGGAACAAAATAGAGGGATGTCTTACACTGCCGTGATGCTGACATCACCCCACTTCTTGTTATATTTACGGTGGAGCTCAATCTTTCTTAACCTATTTTGATAGTTTTGATCCCTATTGTAGTCATCTTGAATAAAATTTTCCTTACCATTTTTGACAGGTATCAGAATAATTTCCCTTTAATAGTATCTCTCTTCCAACATACTTCTTGCCTTGTTTCTAAGTATTTTATTTTTTAGTTTTTTGATGCTATTGTAAATGGATTTTTTCTCTATCATTTTTGGATGGTTTCATTGCTCATGTATAGAAATACAGTTGATTTTGCATATTGATTTTGTATTGTCAACGTTGTTGAACTTTTTATTAGTTCTAATAGTTTTTTAGTGAGTTCCTTATGTTTTTCTATATACATAGAATAATACATAAGGATGTTAGATTCTGCCAGGTGCTGTTATGCACCAGTTGATCATATGGATTTCGGATTTATTCTGTTAATACAGCATATTATAATATTTGGTTTTTTGATATTAAATCAACCTTTAATAGTGGAAATAAATGCCACTTCATCATGAGGTATAATCCCTTTGATATATTGCTGGATTTCTTCTAATATTTTACTGTGGTTTTATGTCTTATATTCATGAGATAGTGATCTGTTTTTCTCTGGTGATGTCTTTGTCTGATTTTGATATCAGAGTAAAACTGGCCTCATAGGAGGAGTTGAGAAGTATTCCCTCCACTTCTATTTTGGAAGAGTTTTTGAAAAAATGGTATTAAGTCGCCTTGAAATTCATCTTTGAAGCCATCTAGTCATGGGCTTTTCCTTGGGCAAAGTTTAAAAATTACTGATTCAGAAGTTCCAGTTCAAGTTGGCAATGTAGGAAGACCCTGAACTCACCTCCTCCATTGAACACACCAAATTACACCTATTTACAGAGCAAATCCTCCCGAGGACGAACTGAGGGCTAACTGAACAGCTTCTGTACAACAGAAGATAGAACAGCAAAAGACAATGGCAAGAGAGATGGAGACACAGCAGTGAAGGGAATCCCCACCCCTGACGCTGTGAACTGCAGTGGGGAGAGATAGTACTGAGGGACCAGGAGCAGTCATCTGTCCTTGGGCACAGAAAAAAAGGCATGGTTTAAAAGAGAAACTAGCTCATAAAAGAGCTACTCTTAGAACTCCACCAAACACCACATAGCTGCTGGAAATCTCTGGGTCAGAGGAGGGACTGGTGAGCAACATGGTTTATGCTCCTGCTTCCCCTTGAAAGCACTGACCCAGCAAGGTCTGGATGCCATAACTAGTTTGCCACTTCTTGAGACCCAGGTTCCCTAACGCACACCAGCCCTGGATAGCTGGGGTACAGGGAAAACTCAGTTTAAAAGGGAAACTAGCACATAAAAGAGCCAGCCCTAGAACTCTGCCAAATGGTGAGGGAGCTGCTGGCATACTCTGCGGGTGGGAGGGACTGACAGACATGGTCTGTGTCCCCCGCTCCACCTTGAAAGCACAGACCAGTACACAGTCTTGGCATGAAAACTGACCTGCCGCCTCAGTGAGCCCCAGGCCTCTAGCCCACGCCACACCACACCAGCCCAAGCCATCCCACCAAGGTGGCCACAGAGTAGCGCATGCTGCACACTGGGACACCCCTGGTTAGTGCTCAGTACAGCTCCAGCTTTTGTGCCAAGGTGACACAGGTGCAAGGCACCCCAGAACACTCCAGGACCTCACCACTTTGGCCTCAGACAGCTTGCTCGGGAACCTTTGATGCAGAGTGCTCTGGAACCTCCTGGCTGATGTCTGCTTTGGATCCAGCTGCCTCAACCAGGGCACCCCTGCATGAAGCACCCTGGCACACCTCTGCCCATGCCAGCCTCAGCTCCATTCACCAAGCCAAGGCATCCCTGCATCGAGCACCCCAGGACATGTCAGCTGTAGCCACTTCAGCTTCACCTGTTCTGCCAGGGCATACTTTGTAGGGAGAACCCAGACATCACACTGGCCCACATCCACTTCAGTTTTACCCATCCTGCCAGGATGCCCACTGCATGGAGCACTCCAAGACCCCCTGGCATATACCTTGTCTTGGCTCCAGCTGCCCCTCCAGGGCACCGGCTGTGCAGAGTCCTGGAACATCCTGATTTATATCCACTTCAGCTTCAGCTGTCCTGCCAAGATGGCCTCTGTGCATAGATCCCCAGGACCCTCCCATCTTTCAGCCACTTCAGCTTCAGCTAATCCTGTCAGGGCACCTTCTGTGTGGAGAGCCCATGGACCTCCCAGCCCACACACGGCCTCAGCTCCAGCCACCTTGCAGGGCATACCCGCCCCCCCCCACCCCGCCCCGCCTTGGGCAACTTGGAATACCCTGAACTTCACCCATTTCAGCAATAGCTGTCCTGCCAGGGCACCTGCTGTGTGGAGAGCCCAGGGACTGTACTGGCCTGCAGCTACTTCAGCTTTAGCTTTCCTGCTAGGGTGCCCACTGTGTGGAGAACCCTGCGACCCCCAACCCATGCCAGCCACAGCTCCAGCCAGCCAGCAAAAATCACCAAGCACACACAGTCTACACAGGGAACAACCAGACACAAGATCATTCCTTCAATTTTAGGAGAAGTAGCTGGTCCATATAATCCATAGAAACAAACATAGAAAGTTAAGCTAAATGGGGAGACAGGGCAACATGCTCTAAGAGGAACAAGACAAAAATGTCAGTAAAATAACTAAATGAAATGGAGATAAGCAACATGTCTGATAAAACATTTAAAGTACTGACTGTAAAGGTGCCCACTGGGCTGAAGATGAGTGGAAGAACTTAGTGAAACCTTCAATAAAGAGGTATAAAATATAAAAAAGGACCAATCAGAGTTGAGGAATACAATAGCTGTAATGAGAAAAAATACACTAGCAGGAATCAGCAATAGATTAGTGGATGCAGAAGAACATACCAGCAATCTGGAAGGCAGGGTAATGATAAGCACCCAAACTGAATAGCAAAAAGAGAAAAGAATAATTTGAAAACATGAGAGTAGGTTAAGGGATCTCTTGGACAATATCAAGCAAACAAATGTTCACGTTCTAGGGATCCCAGAAGAGGAGGAGAACGGTACAGAAAACTTACTTGAAGAAATAAGAGCTGAAAACTTCACTAACCTAGGGAAGGAAATAGACATCCAGTTTCAAGAAGCACAGAGAATTCCAAACAAGATGAATTGAAGGAGGTCCATACCATGACACATAATAATTAAAATGTCAAAGATTAAAGATAAAGAGAGAATTTTAAAAGCAGCAAGAGAGAAGCAAAAACTTACCTACAAGGGATACTCTATATACTCTATAAGGCTATCAGCTGATTTTTCAGAAGACACTTTGCAGGCCAGAAGGGAGTGGAATGATACATTCATAGTGCTGGAAGGAAAAAAAAACCAAAACCTGCAACCAAGAATACTCTATCTGGCAAGGTTATCATTCAGAATTGAGGAGAGATAAAGAATTTCCCAAACCAAAGTTAAATGAGTGTATTACCATTAAACCAGCCTTACAAGAAATGTGTAAGGGACTTCCTCAAGTGAAGAAGAAAAGACCGTAATTAGAAATAAGAAAATTATGAATAGAAAGATGTAAAATATGACAGCATATACACAAAATGTGGAGAGAGGTAAAAAAAAAATAGTGTTTTTTTAGAATGTGTTTGAACATCAACTTAATATAGTCTGCTGTATAAGGATATTATATATGAACCTCAATGTAACCACAAACTCAAAAGCTATAAGAGATGCACAAAAATAGGAAGCCAAACATAACAGTACAGAAACTCGTCAAACAGAAAGAGAGCAAGAGAAGAAAGGAACAGAGAAGAACTACGGAAACAACCAGAAAACAATTAACAAAAGTGGAAATAAGTATATATCTGTGAATAATAACTTTAAATGTAAATGGCCTAAGTGCTCCAATCAAAAGATCTAGAGTGGCAGAATGGATTGAAAAGAGAAAAATACCCATCTCTATGCTGCCTGTCAGAGATACCTCAGACCTAAAGATGTATACAGTCTGAAAGTGAAAGGATAGGAAAATATTTACCAAAAAAATAGAAGTGGAAAAAAAAAAAAGCCAGGGTAGCAGTACTTGTATCAGACAAAATATGCTTTAAAACAAATACTGTAATAAGAGATGAAGGGCATTACATAATGATAAAGAGATCACTCCAAAAAGAAGATATAAAAATTGTAAATATCTATGCATTCAATATTGGACCACCTAAATATGTAAAGCAAATATTAACAGATATAAAGAGAGAAATTGATGGTAATATATATTATTAGGGTTCTTTAACACCCCACTTACTTTATTGGATAGATCATCTGGGCAGAAAATCAATAAGGAAACAGTGGTTTTGAATGACACCCTGGACTAGATGGATCTAGCAGATATATAAAGAACATGCCATTCAACAAACAGTATACACTCTTTTCAAGTGTACATGGAACAGTCTCCAGAATAGACTACATGTTGGGTCACAAAACAAGTCTCAAATTTAAGAAGATTGAAATCTTAACCATGTATCTTTTCCAGCCATAATGATATGAAAGTAGAAATCAGTCACAAGGAGAAGAACTGGTAAAAACACAGACATGTGAAGCCTAAACAGTATGGTACTAAACAACCAATGGTTCAATGAAGAAATCAAATAAGAAATCCAAAACTACATGGAGACAAATTAAAATGAAAACACAATGGTCCAAAATCTTTGGAACACAATGAAACCCGTTCTAAAAGGGAAGTAAATAATATACAAGCCTATTCCAAGAAAGAAGAAAAAGCTCAAATAATCTAACCTTACACCTTAAAGAACTGGAAAAAGAACAAAGCCCAAGGTGAGTAGATGGAAGGAAGTAATAAAGATCAGAGCATAAATAAATGACATGGAGACTAGAAAAAAAGAAAAAACGATAGAAAAAAAATAATGAAACTGAGAGCTGATTGTTTGAAGGGATCAAACAAAATTGACAAACCCTTAGCCAGACTCATCAATAAAGAAAGAGAAAAGGAAGGAAGCTAGGGATATTGTTGAATAGGAGGACCCTACACTCACCTTGGCCCATGGATGCAACTACATAACAGTCACATCGGTGTAGATAACCCAGAAAATGGCTGGAAGACTGGCAGAGCAAACTCCACAACTAAAGGTAGAGAAGAGGCTACACTGAAGAGGGTAAGAATGGTGGAGAGCAAAATGGACCATGGCCATCCATGGTGGTGGCGGTGGGGCAAGCCATGGGTGTGAAGAGGGGAGAGAAATAGACTATTATACCAGGAAGCCTGCATGGTGAAGACAAATCCATGTAATGTTTGGCTCTTAAAGCTAGAAGGGCCAAATTTCATGAGTTCTTATAACCAGTGGGACTTAACACCTGGAATTTTAAAAATCAGGGGGCTCAGTTCTGGGAGAGCCTAGAAGGGTGAGCGTAAACTGAGTCCCCACCTTTATAGAGACAGCACGATGAACAGCCTGTGGAGATACAGCATAGAAGCAGTAGTTTGGAAAACGCCTGGGACATATGGGAGGGAGAGTAGCTTGCTCATTTCAGAGCATGTCCCAGAGAAGCAGGGATGGCTGATAGACTTCTATAGGAACAAAGTAGCCGGCAGGCACCATCTTACATCCCCACCCCCCAGCATAAACACAGGGCATCTGTGGGAACAAGTGTGGGGCCAACACTTACTACCTAACCTGCTCACATGAAACTCTGCTCTCCCTGTGCTTTGTTGGATCTACCCTTCCCAGTCATACTTGCCTCATTCTCAGTGCTGTGGATCCCCTCCCTCAGAAGAGCAGTGCAAACCTCATCAACACTGCATCTTCCTATCCACATGTTTTTCAGGGCCTCGGTCCTGGAGGTGGGGGCAGCAGCGGTGGTGGCAGGCCTTGTGGGAGCTTGAGACTTACCTTATTAAAATTACATGTCCTGTATGCCTTGCAGATCTGCCTAGGCTGACCTGGTCCTGGTCCTCGTGGTGGCTGCAGGTCTCATTTTGCAAGCAGACTGGTGTGCACCTTGTTAAAACTTTACAGCCTACCCTGACCAGAGACCAAACACTGCCCACAGCAGGCAAAGAGAGCCTCTGCAGATGCACCAATTGAATGAAAAAGCGGCCAGGACACAACAGCAGGGTGCATGAAGCACACATTGGTATATCCCATGAAGCACCAGGTCCTGGGGAACAAGGGACACTGAACTGCAGAGTACTACAGCACCTCTTCTTTGTAAGGGCAACACCTTCAAGAGTAGGATATGTAGCTGACTTTCCTAACACACAGAAACAGACACAGAGAAAATGAGGAGAAAGACAAATATATCCCAGATGAAAGAACAGGACCAAACCACAGCAAGAGACATAAGTAAAATGGATATAAGTAATATGCCTGGTAGAAAATTTAAAGTAATGATCATAAAGATACTCATCATATTTGAGAAAAGAGTGGAGGGCGTCAGTGATACCCTTAAAAAAGAGATAAAAAAAGAACCAATCTGAAGTGAAGAATACAGTAAATGAAATTAGAAATATCCCTGTTGGAATAAATACCAAGCTAGAAAAAAACAAGGAGTGAATTAGTGACCTGGAAGACAGAACAATGGGAAATAATCAGGCTGAGCAGCCGAGAGAAAAAAAAAAAAAAGTTATGCAAAATGAGAATGGTCTTAGGGAACTTAGCGACTCTATCAAGCATAATAATATTCACATTGTAGGTATCCCAGAAGAAGAGAAAGGAGGGGCAGAAAATTTATGTGAAGATACAGTAGCTGAAAACTTACCTAATATGGGGAAAGAAACCTATCCACATGCAGGAGGCACAGAGATCCCTTCCCAAAATTCAGCCGAGGGGGTCCACACCAAGACACATAGTAATTAAAATGCCAAAAAGTGGTAATGAAGAGATAATTTTAAAAGGAGCAGGAGAAAAGACCATTACACACAAGGAAATTCCATAAGGCTGTCAGCTGATTTTTCAGCAGAAACTTTGCAGGCCACACAAGAGTATCATGATATACTCAAAGAGCTGAAAGGAAAAAAATCTGCAGCCAAAAATATTTTATGTAGCAAGGCTATTATTCAGAATAGGAGAGATAATGAGTTTCTCAAACAAAAGCTAAAAGAGTTCATGACCACTAAACCAGCCCTATAAGAAATATTAAAGGTGACTCTGAGTGGAAAGACTGTAATTAAGAGTAGGAAACACAAAAGCAATAAAAATAAGTATATCTGTAAAAATCAGTCAAGAGATCCACAAAAGGATGGAAAATATGATGCTATATATGTAAAACATGGTGGGGGGAAGAGGAGTGAGAAATGGGTTCACACTTAAATGACCATCAACTTCATACAGACTGCTATATGCATATGTTATATACAAACCTAATGGTAATCACAAATCAAAAGCTAGTAATACATATGCAAAGAATAAAGAGAAAAGAATCCCAAGTATATTACTAAGGAAAGCCAGTAAACCATGAAAGACAAAAGAGAGGATCAGAGAAGAACTACAAAAACAACCACAAAACAAGTACCAAAATGGTAATAAATATATATCTATCAATGATTACTTTTAATGTAAATGGACTAAACGATCAAAAGGTACAGGGTGACAGAGTAGCTGATAAGAAAAAGGTTATGAGAAGTGAGGGGATGGAAAAACATTTATCATGCAAATGGATGTCGGAAGAAAGCTGGAGTAGTAGTACTTCTATCTGACAAACTAGACTTTAAAACAAATACTGTAACAAGAAACAAAGAATGACACTATATAATCAGAAAGGAGAAAATCCAACAAGAAGATACAACAATTGTAAACATTTATGCACTCAACATGAAAGCACCCAAATAGATAAAACACTTAATAATAAACGTAGAAGACCGAATTGATAGTAATATGATAATAGTGGGGGACTTTACTACCTCACTTACATCAATGGACACATCCAAATTTAAAATCAAGAAGGAAACAGTGGCTTTGAATGACACACTGGAACAGATAGATTTAACAGATATGTACAGAACATTCCATCCTAAAACACATTCTTTTCAAGTGCATGGGGAACGTTCTCCAGAATAGATCACATATTAGGCCACAAAACAAGTCTCAACAAATTCAAAAATATTGAAGTCATACCATATATTTTCTTTGGCCACAATGCTATAGAACTAGAAATCAACCACAAGAAAAAAATCTGGAAAGACCACGAATACATGGAGGTTAAATGACATGCTACTAAACAATGAATGGGTCAACCAATAAATCAAAGAAATGATAAATCACATGGAGAGAAATGCAAATGCAAATAAAATAGTCCAAAATCTTTGGGATGCAGTGAAACCAGTTGTAAGAGGGAAGTTTATAGCAATAGAGGCCTACCTCAAGAAGCAAGAAAAATCTCAAGTAAACAACCTACCCTTATACCTAAAGGAGCTAGAGAAGAAAACAAACAAAACCTAAAACCTGCAGAAGGAAGGAAGTAATAAAGATTAGAGCAGAAATAAATGAAATAGAAAGTTTAAAAAAAAAAAGGCAATAGAACAGGTCAAAGGAACCAGGAGCTGCTTCTTAGAAAAGATCAACAAAATTCATCAATCTAGCCAGACTCATAAAAAAAGAGAGTATGCAAATAAACAATCAAATAAAGGAGGAGAAATAACAACTGACACCACAGAGATAGAAATGCTTATAATAGAATATTATGAAAAATTACATACCAACAAATTGGACAACCTAGAAAAAAATGGATATATTTCTAGAAACATATAACCTACCAAAGCTGAAGCAGGAAGAAATAGAAATTTGAACAGACTAGGGGTGCCTGGGTGGCTCAGTTGAGCGTCTGACTTTGGCTCAGGTCATGATCTTCCCATTCTCGAGTTTGAGCCCCATGTCGGGCTCTGTGCTGACAGCTCAGATTCTGACAGTTTCAGATTCTGTGTCTCCCTCTCTGTCTCTGTGCCTCCCCCACTCGTGCTCTGTCTCTCTCAAAAATAAATAAACATTAAAAAACCTGGAATAGGCTAGTTACCAGCAATGAAGTTAAACAGTAATGAAACAACTCCCAACAAAGAAGCCCATGACCAGACAGCTTCCCAGGGGAATTCTACCAAACATTTAAAGAAGAGTTAATACCTGTTCTTCTCAAACTTTTCTAAAAAATAGAAGAGGAAGGAAATTTTCTAAATTCATTCCACGAGGCCATCATTGCCCTGATACCAAATCCAGATAAAGACGCCATCAAAAAAAGAGAACTACAGGCCAGTATCTCTGATGAACATAGATGCAAAAGTCCAACAAAATAACTAGCAAACCAAATCATCAATACATCAAAAAAATCATTCACCACACGCAAGTGGGATTTATTCCTGGGCCACAAGCGTGGTTCAGTATTTGCAAATCAATTAATGTAATACATCACATCAGGAGGAGAAAAGATAAAAACCATATTATCATTTCAAAGGATGCAGAAAAAGCACTTGACATTGTACAACATCCATTCATGATAAAAACCCTCAGCAAAGTAGGTTTAGAGGGAGCATGCCTCAACGTAATAAAAGCCGTATATGAAAAACCCATGGCTAACATCATACTCAGTGGTGAAATCCTGAGAGCTTTACCCCTAAGGTCAGGAACAAGACAAAGATGTCTGTTCTCACCACTTTTAATCAACATACTACTGGAAGTCCTAGACATAGCAGTCAGACAACATAAGAAATAAAAGGCATCCAAATTGGTAAGGAAGATGTAAAACTTTCACTGTGTGCAGATGATGGGATATTCTGTATAGAAAACCCTAAAGACTCCATCAAAAAACTACAACTGATAAATGAATTCCGTAAAGTCGCAAGATGCAAAATAGATGTATAGAAATCCATTGCATTTGTATACATTAATTGATGAACCAGCAGAAAGAGAACTTAACAAAACAATTCTTTTTACAGTTGCGCCAAATATAATAAAATACCTAGGAATAAACTTAACCAAAGAGGTGAAAAGACCTGTACTCTGAAAACTATCAAACTTTGATGAAATAAATTGAAGATAACACAAAGAAATGGAAAAGCATTCCATGCTCATGGATTGTAAGAAAAAAATATTGTTAAAACATCTATACTACCCAAAGCTGTCTATACATTTAATGCAAACCCTGTCAAAGTACCACCATCATTTTTCACAGAGCTAGAAGACCCCAATAGCCAAAGCAATATTGAAAATGAAAAAATTGGAGATGTCACAATTCCAGACTTAAGTTACATTACAAAGCTATAGTGATCAAAACACTATGGTACCGGCATACAAATTAATGGAATGGGACAGAGAGCCCAGAAATAAACCCACAATTATCAGATCAATTAATCGTTGACAAAGGAGACAAGAATATGCAATGGGAAAAAGATAGTCTCTTCAACAAATGGTGTTGGGAACACTGGACAGCAACATGCAAAAGAATGAAACTGGACCTCTTCCTTATATCATACACAAAATTAAATTCAAAATGTATTAAAGACCTAAATGTGAGACCTGAAACTATAAAAATCCTAGAGAAGAGCACAAACAGTATTTTCTCTGACAGTTGTAGCAACATCTTCCAAGATAATTTTCCCTGAGGGAAGGGAAACAAAAGCAAAAATAAACTATTGGGACTTCATCAAAATGAAAAGGTTCTGTACAGTGAAGGAAACTACAAAACTAAAAGAATCTATGAATGGAAGAAGATATTTGCAAATGATATATCTGATAAAAGGTTTTTTCCAAAATATTGAAAGAACTTGTACAACTCAACACTAAAAATTTAAGCCAAATATTCTAATTAAAAAATGGGCAGAAGACATGAACAGATATGTCTCCAAAGAAGACATTCAGATGGCCAACAGACACCTGAAATGATCTCAACATCACTTGTCATTAGGGAAATGCTAATCAAAACCATGATAAGCTGTTGCCTCACACCTGTCAGAATGGCTAAAATTAAAAACTCAAGAAACAAAAAAGTGCTGGAAAGGATGTGGAGAAAAAGGAACCCTCTTGTACTATTGGTGGGAATAAAGTGTGCAGCCACTGTAGAAAACCATATGGAAGCTCCTCAGAAAGTTAAAAATAGAGCTGCCTTACTTAATAGCACTACTGTGTATTTCCCCCAAAGAATACAAAGCACTAATTCAGAGGTATATATGCATGCCTATGTTCATAGTAGCCTTATTTACAATAGCCAAACTATGGAAGCAGCCCAAGTGTTCATTAATAGATGAATGGATGGATGCAAATGTTAGACACACAGGAATATTATTCAGCCATGAAAAATAATGAAATCTTTTTATTTGCAATAACATGGATCAATCTAGAGTATAGTACTGAGTTAAATATGCTAGTCAGAGAAAGGTAAATACCATGAGTTCAATCTTGTATAATTAATGAACAAAACAAGTGAACAAAGGGAAAAAAGAGACAAATCAAAAATCATACTCTTCATTATAGTGAACAGAAGATTAACAGTGGGGAGGTAGGTGGGGAGTGGTGTGAAACGGGTAAAGGGGATTAAGAATACACTTATCTTGATGAACACTGAGTAATATATGGAACTATTGAATCACTATATTGTACAACTGAAGCTGATACAACACTGTATGTTATTTGCTGGAATTAAAATGTATTCATTCATTCATTCATTCATTTATGGTGCAAAAGGTGACCCATGGGCAGAAAGAGCTACATTGGGGTTGTGAAGAATGGTTGGTTTTATACTATGGAGTTGGGGAGGGGGTACAGTCAAAGGGGAGGCCTCCAGAGGGACTTTGATATGCTAAAGAGGACTCCTAAGATACCTGAGGCCTTGCTATTGTCAAGCTAAGGTTGTTTTTCCCTCTAGCAAAACATTAACATTAGGACCATAGGGGGTTCCTGGAGAAATGCTATGCTTGCTTGCCTTAAGTATCTGTCAATGGGCTGAAGGTTATAAGGAAATTTAATTTTACCTGCCATCTCCTTCTTGCCTTTGTTCCTCCTATCACTGTGGAGGGGCAATACTGGGTCATATTATGTCACCCACTGCAGTAAAGCTATAGGGGCATTTTTCATGGGCTCCTATATCCAAAATAAAACCTGTACCCCTTCACAGGAAACTAATGAGCAAACTAATGTGCCTTCTCATTCCTGTGAACCTGCGAAAGACGTCAAACTTCTCTTATGATGGTTGTACCTTTCTTTTTCATTCTCCTTTCCCCAATTTATACTAATAATTCCTTCTTAAAATGGGCCGTTCAAAAAGATCATCACAGACATTTGGATTACAAACCAGAAAAACCCTTCTGATTCCTGCTGTTTGTTCCAACTCCCATTTGAGGATGCTTCAAGCCTGACATCTAAAAAACTTTATACTGGCAGCACTGGTAGACCCTGGGTTTGTAATTTGCTCTGTTTTATATATATATATATATATATATATATATATATATATATATATATATATATATAGAAAGCCAGTGAACCATGTTGGTATGTAATATATATACTATATATTAATCTATATTTTTCTTGTTTCTATAAATATGCCTTTTACTAATTACCTGATTGTTTACTAAACAAAACAGTCTATATGATGGCTAAACACCACCTGTCACACAGTTAAGGCCTTAAATGGCTCTCAAAGTAAAATTATATTATTAAATACTGAAATAACTCAAATGCATAAAATTATTTTAATTTAAAAAATAAAGGGGTACCTGGGTAACTCAGTCAGTTAAGCGTCCAACTCTTGATTTTGACTTGGGTCATGATCTTACAATTGTGGGATCAAGCCACGCATTAGTCTCCTTGCTGAGCACAGAGCCTGCTTAAGATTATTTCTCTCCCCCTGCCCCTTTCCTCCATTTGTGTGTGCTCTCTCACTCACTCACTCACTCGAAGGAAGGGAGGGAGGGAGGGAGGGAAGGAAAGGGAAGGAAGGAAGGAAGGAAGGAAGGAAGGAAGGAAGGAAGGAAAAATAGAGAAGGACCCATATAAATAAAATCAGAAATGAAATGGAAGTAATCACCAACACCAAAGTAATAAAAAGGTTATAATAGACTACTTTGAAAAATTACATGCTGGGGCGCCTGGGTGGCGCAGTCGGTTAAGCGTCCGACTTCAGCCAGGTCACGATCTCGCGGTCCGTGAGTTCGAGCCCCGCGTCAGGCTCTGGGCTGATGGCTCGGAGCCTGGAGCCTGTTTCCGATTCTGTGTCTCCCTCTCTCTCTGCCCCTCCCCCGTTCATGCTCTGTCTCTCTCTGTCCCAAAAATAAATAAATAAACGTTGAAAAAAAAAAAAAAAGAAAAATTACATGCCAAGAAATTGGGCAGCCTAGAAGAAATGGATAACTTTCTAGAGACATACAATATTCCAAAACTGAATTAAGAAGAAAGAAAATCTGAAAGACCAATTACTAGTAACAAAATTAAATCAGAATTAAAAACCTACCAAAAATTAAAAGTTCAAGACCAGATGGATTCACAGGGGAATTCCACCAAACATTTAAAGAAGAGTTAGTACCCATTCTCCTCAAACTATTCTAAAAAGTAGAAGAGGAAGGAAATCTTTCAAATATATTCTATGAGGCCAGCATTACCCTGATATCAAAACCAGACAAAGACATCACAGAAAAAGAAAACAGGTCAGTATCCCTGATGAACATAGATTCAAAAATCCTCGACAAGATATTAGTAAACCACATCCAGCAATACGTTAAAAGGATCATTACCACAATCAAGTAGGATTGATTATGGGGGTGCAAGGATGGTTACACATTTATAAATCAATCAATGAAATACACCATATCAGCAAAACAAAGGATAAAAATCATACAGTCATCTCAATACGTGGGGAAAAAGCATTTGACAAAATTCAATATCCATTCACTATAAAACTCTCAGCAAACTGGTTTTAGAAGGAACATAATTCAATATAATAAAGCCATATGACAAATCCACAGCTGACATCATGGTCAATAGTAAAACTTGCAGCGCTTTTCCTTTAAGATCAGCAATAAGACAAGAATGTCCACTCTCACCACTTTTATTCAACATAGTACTAGAAGTCCTAGCCATAGCAGACAGTAAAAAGAAATAAGTGGCATCCATATTGGTAAAAGAAGAAGTTGAGCTGTCTCTTTGCAGATGACATGATATACATAGAAAACCCTAAAGACTCCACCAAAATGTACTAGAGGTAATAAATTCAGTAAAATTGCAGGATACAAAAATAATACTCAGAAATCAGTAGTTTGTATGCTTATAACTAAAGTAGCAGAAGGAGAAATTTAAAAAATTCCACTTGCAGTTGTACCAAAATAAAATAAATAAAATACAGTAAAATACACTACCTAGGAATAAATTTGACCAAGGAGGCAAAAGCCTTGTAATCTGAAAACTAGAAAAAGGTCCATGAAAGAAATTGAAGACAACAAAAGCAAACAGAAAGCTATTATCCCATGCTCATGGATTCGAAGAATTAATATTGTTATAATGTCCATACTAGCCCAAAGCAATCTACAGACTCAATACAATCCCTATCAAAATACCAGTAGTATTTTTCACAGAACTAGAACAACTAAAACTAAAATTTGTGTGGAACCACAAAAGACTCCGAATAGACACTCTCTTTAAGGAACGGTGTTGAGAAAACTGGACAGCTACATACAAAAGAATGAAACTGGACCACTTTCTTTAACCATACATGAAAGTAAACTGAAAATGGGTTAAGGAAATAAATGTGCAACCTGAAACCATAAAAATCCTAGAAGAGAACACTGGAAGTAATTTCTTTGACATTGCCTTAGCAACATTTTTCTAAATAGGTCTGTTGAGGCAAGGGAAGCAAGCAAAAATTAACTATTGGGACTGCATCAAAATAAAAAGCTTTTGCATAGAGAAGGAAACCATCAACAAAACAAAAAGGCAATGTACTTAGTTGAAGATATTTGCAGATGACACATCTGATAAGGGTTTAATATCTAAAATATATTTTAAAAACTTGTACAACTCAACACCCCAGTCAAATAACCTGATTAAAAAATGGGCAGAAGACCTGAATAGACATTTTGCCAAAGACAACTAGGTGGCGAACAGACCCATGAAAAGATGCTCAACATCACTCCTCATCAGGAAAATGCAAATCAAAACTACAATGAAATATCATATTACATCTGTGAGAATGGCTAGTATCAAAAACACAAGATACAACAAGTACCCGTGAGGATGTGGGAAAAAACCCTCATGCAGTGTTTGTGGGTACATAAATTGTTACAGCCTCTGTCCAAACAGTATGGCAGTTCCTCAGAAAATTAAAAATCGAAATACCATATGATACAATAATTGCACCTCAGAGTATTTACCCAAAGAAAATGAAAACATTATTTGGAAAAGATATGTGCATACCTATGTTTATTCCAGAATTATTTACAATAAGGGAGATATAGAAGCAAGCTAAGTGCTCATTGATAGATGAATGGATAAAAATGATGTGGTATGTACATATAATGGAATATTATGCAGCTATAAAAAAGATATCTTGCCATTTGTAACTACATGGATGCAGCTAGAGGGTATTATGCTAAGTTAAATAAGTCATACTGAGAAAGACAGATACCATATGATTTCAGTCATATGTGGAATCTAAACAACAAATGAATATATCAAAGAAGCAGAAATAGCCTCATAAATATAGACAAAAAATTGATGGCTGCAAGAAGGGAGGATGGTGTGAGATGGGCAAAATGGGGAAAGGGGAGTGGGAGATACAGTTATGGGAGTTAACAAGTCATAAGGATGAAAGGTAGAGCATAGGGAATGTAGTCAATGATAGTAGTATATGGTGACAGATGGTAGCTACACTTGTAAGCAGAGCATAACAAGTTGAATCACTGTGTTGTGCAGCTGAAACGAATGTAACATTGTGGGTCAACTATACTCAAATTTAAAAATTATAATTATTCAGTCTATTATAACTGTTCAAATTGTCTGTTTCTTCTTGAGTCTGTTTTGATGGTTTATGTCTTTCTAGGAATTTGCCCATTTTATCTAAGTTATCTAATGCATTGACATACTCTTATTCGTAGCATTCTCTTAGGATCCCTTTCACTTCTGTGAAGTTGATAGTGATTATTTCAGTAATTTGAGTTGTCTCTCCTTTCTTTTTTTTGGTCAGTTTATGCAAAGATTTGTCAATTTTGTTGATCTTTTCCAAAAACCTATTTCTGGTTTCACTGATTTTTCTCTAGTGTTTTTCTCTACTGTGTTTTAAATTTTTCTGTTCTAATTTTTATTTCCTTCCTTCTGTTAGCTTTGGATTTAGTATGCTCTTCCTTTTTCCAATTCATTAAGGTAGAAAGGTTATTAATTAGTATGAAATCTTTTTTTCTTACTCTGCTCAGGCTACTATAAAAACATTACTGTAGACTCTGTGGTTTAAATAGCAGAAATTCATTGTTTCACAATTCTGGAGGCTTGAAGTCCAAGATCAAGGTGCCTTCCTAGTCATATTCTACCTAGTCAGATTCTGGTGAGAACTCTCTTCCCAGATTGCAGATGGCCCCTATCACTATGTCTTAACATGGTAGAAAGTAAGACAGAGTAAGTTCTTTGGTGTCTCTTCTTACAAGTGCACTAATCCTACCATAAGCCCTCATGGCCTCATCTAAACCTAATTATCTCCTAAAGGCCCCTATCTCCAAAGCCATCACATTAGGGGTTAGGGGCTTCAATATATGAATTTGGGGGGATATGATTCAGTCCATAACATTTTTCTTCTTTTTAATGTAGATGTTTACTGCTTTAAATTTCCTTCTATGAACTGCTTTTGCTTCACCCCATAAGCTTTCCTTCTGTTACTGATTTTTAAATATCATTCCACTGCTAAGTCCAATAGCTGACACCCCCCCCCCAGGTAAGTTTCCAACCTCTGCTCTTTTCCCTGTAGATCACAGTTTCCTCTTTTTTTCATATCTCATAATTTTTTGTTGAAAACTGGATGTTTTAGGTAATGTATCATAGCAACTCTGGGTACTGATTCCCATCCTCCAGAGTTTGTTGTTTTGTTGTTTATTTGCTTAGTGACTGGGCTGCACTTTTTCTTTGAACTTGAGTTCTCCTACAGTGTGCAGCCTCTAATGTCATTTCTCAGAGGGAATAGCCTTGAGCATATGCAGTCACCCTGGAATGACACAATCCTCTTCGAGTGTCTCTTTTCCTAATCTCCCTGTCAGGCTGATAGCTGGTCTGCCTCTGTTGCTGTCACACCCAGATGTCAGCCTCCACTAATTGCAGGCTAATTGCTGTATTCTTTGGTAAGAGGTCCCCCAGCCATAAATTACTCCAGTGTAATCTAATAAAGCTTCCAATAGAGCTTCTGCCCTATGTGTGGCAGTAGGTGAAGGAAAGGAACCCAGGCCTATCAGGTGTGCCTTGCTGGAACAGAGCTTTTGCATTATGGAACTAGGGGTAGCGTGGGATAGGAGGAGAAATGTTAATGGCTTGTCCCTTGTGGGGAGAAAGCATAGCCTTTGACTGGGACCTGGAGGGAAAGAGAGCCTCCTGGCTTTACTTGCCAGGACTAGAACTTCTGTGTCATTGTGCTGAAAGATGGGGCAGGTCATGGTTCAAATGCTGTAGACTCACTGTTTTTACTAAGAATTAGTTAATTTTCTTGTGTATGTTTCTCCCATTTGCTGTATGCCCATAGGACACTTTAAATGGTGGTAGCTGTGGTTTGTTTTCATAATTTTTCAAGTTATAGTTGTTTTGTTGGAGAGAGCATCTGTGGAACTTCTCACACTGAAATTCTGGAAGTGTCCAACTCCCACTCATGTTGAGGGCTCCATTTTTGAAAACTCTCAAAATCATACCCTTAATTTAGAGCTTTACAAACTATAGCCTTTGGATCAAATCCACATAAAGTTTCATTGGAATACCATCATGCCCATTTGTTTACATATTGTCTATGTCTGACAGAGTTGAGTAATTGCAGCAGAGACCATTTGCCCCAGAAAGCCTAAAACATTTAGTATCTGGCCTTTTACAGAAACAAAATCTGCCAATCCCTACTTTAGTTGGTCAGCTTTACTAAAGTCTTTTATTACTTAAAGGTGCTCCTGTAGTAAATGAGTTGTCAAGAATACCAACTACAATTAAAATCATATTTGTCTTAAAAACAAAAATAGAAGATTTATAATATAAAATGATATTTACTGGGTTTTTTTCCCAACATTTTCAGATTTGGTAGCTCAGCGAGGAGAAAGATTGGAATTATTGATAGATAAAACAGAAAATCTTGTGGATTCGGTAAGTATGGGATATGGTAATATTTTTTTCAGGGTCTAAATAAAGTAGAGAAACTGTGGTTGATGGCTAACATAATAGGGAAATATGTTAAATTTAATAATTTGCAATTTTTTTCCTTTCTAACCTCCATTATGTGATAATGTTGTGATGATGAGGATAATAATGAGGTATAGGTATAGAATAAAAGCCACAAGCCATTAGAAGCCATTAAGAAAATTTTGGTTTGGGGAATATACTCAATATACAGTATGGAAACAGTTTTGTAAAGCTTTAGATTGGTGCCTTTATAATTTAGCTCAGCAGCATATACCAGTTTCTATACATTTTGTGAAACATGAAACAAATATGCAGGCCAGTTGTGATCCAGCATGAATCATGAAAACTGAACAGTTCAGTCTCTTTCTTGCTGACCATGGCAGGTTGAGCCTTCATTGTATCAAGCAAGAGTCATTTGATATTGGGAAGGGCCAATGAGCCCTACTTATGCTACAGTTATATGTGTCTTTGCACTTTCCATCCGGAAAGTGGATGAAGGTTTTGAGGAAAAGATGATAGATATACAGTGAATAGATGTGAGTAGATGGAGGGCAGAGATCAGTTAAATTTTAGGTCTACACAATTACAAAATTAAATATAGAGTAGTTTACACCTTGAAATGGATCAGTAAGTGATCGTGTTTATTCTTACTGGCAGCTAGATCGTAGTGGTTAGGAGCACAAGCTCCACAGTCAGGATGCCTGGGATGAATCACATCTTTGCCACTTAGCAGTTTTGTGATCTTAGGCAAATTACTTAACCTCTCTATGCCTCAGTCCTCATCATCTGTAAAATGGAGATGTACCTCATTAAAGCAGGTAATGCATGCAAAATGCCTAACACAGTATCTGGTGCAAAATAAGAGTTATTTCAATGTTTACTGTTACTGTTAGTTTTATAGAGACATCTATTAACAATAGTTCTTAGGAGGATAATAGTTTTATTTCAGTCAAAGCACATGGAAATTGGAGGAAGGGCGGTGCCATACAGCAAGTCAGAATACCAGGTTTTTATAATGGCTCACTTTGTCACCCATTGCTGTGGGGCAAAGAAGTATCTGATTCCAGATCTGCAGACCAAATTCTTAATCTATGAAGATTGCCCTATATTTAGCTAGAACAGTCTGTGTTTGGCCAGTGTTAGTATAGTTTGTACTTTCCAAATAAGTCTTTAATTTTGTTGGCTGTGTGACCCGGAACAACGAAAGATACTAATTAACTAACAGATGTCTCTCTTTATGGAGGAATAACCTATATAGGATAAAGTGCGGCAAGTGTACCATTCAGTAGTCTTTTACACATATATCTATACCTATGTAACCACTGCTTATGTCAAGATAAAAAACATTTCCAATACCTCAGAAAGCTGCCTCATGCTCCTTCCTATTAATAATCCCCAACAGAAGTAGCCATTTTATGACTTATTTCACTCTAGATGATGTTTTGCTTGTTTTTAAATGTATAGAAATGGATTCATATGTTATATACTGTTTTCTCTCTGGCCTCTTTCACTGTTAGGCCTATGAGATTCATCCACATTGTTGCACGTGGTAATAGTTTATTTTATTGTTTTATACTATTCCATTGTATAAATTTACCTACCACAATTTGTTTATCCATGCTCACCTGTTGGGATTCCATTCTAATTCTAGATTCTCTATTTTGTCCCATTGATCTGTTCATTTTTTCAGCCTTTTTTTTCCTGCATTTCATTTCGGATACTTTCTATTACGTTTCTTTTGTGGTTTGTAATCTGTTATTATTCCCTCCTCATATATTTTTTGTCTCTACAAGTTTGATTTGGTTCTTTTTTTAGATCTTCCACATGTTTCCTTTGCAGATGCATACTTTCCTCTACCTTCTTGAGTATCTGAAGTATATGTATAATTGAAATGTTTCTTCCACTTTTGGTGAACTTGAGCATACAACTTTGTTTGGTATATACCTAGGAGTGGAATTGCTGGGCTATTAGGGAATTTTGTTGTTCGGTTGTTTTAAACTGTTTGTGTCCTGGTGGGAATTATTGAGAAGTCACTCTTGCAGAAGAAAATGGATAATGGATGAAGCAAAGTTCCTTGGGTTTTGGGCCTCATACAAGTAAATACATAACCTTCTTGTGGAAATTGAACAGATTTTTATGGCTCAAATCCCACGATTATATTAGGCAGAACAGGCAAATGTGTTTGCAAACAACTGACTTAGAGGGAACCTTTCTTACTGGAAAAGCGTAAAGAGGAAAAGGCTTTCACACTAGCAGGAAGAACCACTTCTGATGCTTGGCACCATGCATATTACTTTGGTGGAGAAGAAAAAGGGGAGAAGCTTTTCCAGTGGGCTCATACTGCTTACTGTATACCTGACAGAGTCCTGCTTCTGAGAACTAGTGATTATGAATGGCTAGTCTCTACCTGTGATGACAGTAATAAATTCTTGATTCAACATGATTAATGAAAGTAAAATGTTTACAGAAATTACTACAAATCAGTCATGCAGTCAGTGCCAGGGATCAAATAATTCATGTTTTTTTCCCCTAGTCTGTGACCTTCAAAACAACCAGCAGAAATCTTGCACGAGCCATGTGTATGAAGAATCTCAAGCTCACTATCATCATCATCATCGTATCAATCGTAAGTTTTTGGCATTATAGTGTGTTACTTTATTTTTCAAACTTTAAGAAGTTCGAAGCTGGAATTCTTTCTCAGTTGTTAGCACTCTGAAATGAGCTACATATAACTTTCCGTGGTAAGACACATGAGCAAGAAGAGGCTTTGCTATGAATTCACTCCAAAATATTCTACTTACATCTCATCTTGCTATTGAGAATGTTTATATGTAAGGAGTCATGCAAGGCATTCCAAATATTCCTGGATATTTAATGTTTTTGTCACTACTGAAATGGCGTTCTTTTAAAATTACATTTTGTGGGGCGCCTGTGTGGCTCAGTCGGTTGAGCCTCCGACTTCGGCTCAGGTCATGATCTCACGGTTCGTGAGTTCGAGCCCCGTGTTGGGCTCTGTGCTGACAGCTCGGAGCCTGGAGCCTGCTTCGGATTCTGTGTCTCCCTCTCTCTCCTTTTGTATTTAAAAAAATACATTTTGTAATTGACTCCATATTTTCTAATTACATTTCTATTTTCTAGTTGATTGCATGTTCCATTTCTTTATTTCTCTTTTCTTTCCTAATCTGTTTTTGTGTCTGGCAACTTTCCATAACTCTTATTAGTTATAGTAGTTGGTCAGTTTATTCTGTATTCTGATTCTTCTGTCAGGAGTCAGCAAACGTTCTGTAAAGTGCCAGGTAGTAAATATTTTAGGCTTTTTAGGCTGCATGTAGTCTCTGTCACATATCCTTTTTTTAAAAACAAACCTTTAAAAATATAAAAACCATTCTTAGCTCACAAGCCATGGGCTGTAATGTGCTGGCCCCTGCTATAGGTAAATTATGATACCATCTGTTAATAATTTCAACCTCATCAAATTTATACATGCACATTATATATAATTCTGTGTAATTACAGATAGGTATATATATATATATATATATATATATATATATATATATATATATGATTTAAAGTTACTAGCAATGTGGAATAATTATGGTGTCAGTGGCATCTTTAGTTTCTGGTTTTAATAGGAATGCTTCTAATATTTCATTTTTAAGAGTAATAGTAATGAATTCTTGTTAGATTTTTATTTTCAAGTTAAATAATTTTATTTTTGTTTCTAGATTGCCTAAAGTTTTAGTCAGGAATAGGCATTTAATTTTGGGAAATGATATTTCTGTTCCCAATGAATTAATAATATGACTATCTACATTTAATATTAATATAAAGAATTACATTAATAAACATACTTAAAATTATCCTTTCATTTCTGGGATAAAATACTAAATGGCTATTATGTAGTATTCCTTTAATGCATTATGAGTTCTGTTTCATAATGTTTATTTAGTAGTTCTCTTATCTAGTATTTCTCTTGTCTATAAATATAAATGAGTCTATATGCTGTTCTCCTTTTGTAACCCCTATGTAAAAATAAATTGGACCTCTTTGAACTATCCTAAATGTCTGGTAACCATTTTAATATGCTTAAACTCCTTTTTGCATTGCATTCTGAAAGAATCATTCAGTTCACTCTTCCTGCAAGTTAATTTTCTTTTCAGCTCTCTTCATTCTATGTATTTATTTTTCATAGCCATGCTTTAAATTTCTAAGAACTCTTATTATTCTTAGTATAACTTTTTTTTTTCCATGGAATTGTCCTTGTAACAGATGTACCATCTCCTTGAATTTCTCCGGATATATATTAAGATATGCATCACAGGGAAGTAGCTTATGCTATGGTGGGAACGGCTAGGCAAGTTCAAAATCCTCAGGGCAGGCTGTCAGGAAGGGCAGGCTGGACCTCTGGGGCAGGAACAAAGCTGTAATACACAGGCATAATTTCTTCATCAAGGAAACCTCAGCTCTGCCCTTAAGGACTTCTAACTGGTTGATTTAGGCTAATTCAGATTATGTAGGATAATCTGCTTTACTGAAAAGCAACTGATATATGAGCTTTAATCACATCTACAAAATACAGTAACACCTAGATTTGTGTTTGGGTAACTGTGTGCTGTAGCCTAGCAAAATTGACACATAAAACTGACCTTGGAGAAAAATAGTTATGTTTATCTCTAATGGGTCTATTATTTTTATTTTAAGAGCTATTTGGAATCCTCAATAAATTTTAAGAGTATAAAGAGGTTCTGAACCAAAAGTTTGAGACTTGCTGCTCTCAGGAGAGTGGGAGGAAGATGCTTTACATTGAAGGTAGTTTGTGGCTGGGCAAAGCAGCCTTTCTCCCTATCCTGTTGCCATTTGCAGAAGGCCAAAGTTAATTCTGAGCAGATTCCTCTGAATCAGCTCCACTTTTCCTTGACCCCCTGTTGAAAGACCTCCAGTTTAGATAGCTGGATCTACCTAACAGAGAAGGGCAGCCATCGATCTGTTGATGTTCTACTGGAAATTGTGCCATGGCCTTGAATGTTTCCTTGCTCAGGATACTCAGGTGGCACATTCTAGGCTCCTTAGTTTAGCCTTCTTCCTTCTGCTTGGGTCTGGGAATTTAGATTGATTTATAAAGCTAGATTATTGTTAAATTCAGACTGTATTTATTGATTACTTACTACATGCATAGCACCGCTCTTAATGCAGTATCAGTCTTTCCCAAAAGCTGTTGTCACCTAATATATTGTACTTTAGCTTTAAAAATCCTTATATTTCGTCTGTGGCAAATAGTCAACTTCATGTCAAATTGGAATATCTGTGTGTGTGTGTGTGTGTGTGTGTGTGTGTATGTGTGTGTGTGTGTGTGTAGAGTTTAAACTATTCATTAATAGCCAGAATTTGCTATAAACCATCCCCCTCCCTGACATTTATAGAGTAGGCAAAAACACTCTGCTGACTTTTGGAAGTGAGCATGGAATTCATAAATGTATTTTTTTCCAGGCACTGAGTAATGAAATCAGCCACTTAAAGATCTCAAAAAAGTTGAAATTTTAAAGAAAGACAAATGACTAAATTAATGCAGTGAACCTAATTTTTAAAATAAATATATCTTTGGAATTTAGTAATGTGAACAAGCATATACCATTAAAAAATCATACTTTAAAATTACAATACAGTTAAAAAGCTAACACATCTACAATAGGACTAGTGTTTTTACTGTTACTTGTATCGTCAGCTTTCCTTTGATTCGGTAATTGTAATTATATCATTATTCACTAAAAGTTTCATAACATTCTTGCTCATAGATTATGTAGATGTAGAATCTCTCCTTATACTTTTAAATATTTCTAATCATCCTAATAATGAAAAGCAATGCATGTGTAAAACCTAAAAATGTGCTCATAATAAAATCATACTTCAGGAGAATTATGATAATTTGCGATCTTGATAATTGATGATGTTTCATGAGAGTTAACTCATGTAGCTTGATTCTGCCTGGTTCCTAGTGAAGAGAAACAACTCCAGTGCTTTCTCTCCCAATGAAGAAAGTATAGTGGAATTCAAACGTGTGAGAGCTATAATAAAAAGGATCATTTTAATTCCCCTTCTACCTTTGAAAATACTTGGTTGGTGTATTATATTATTACACAACTGCTACTGTAATGGAACTAATATCTGTTAATAGGTTTTTGCTTTGCTTTATATCTTATTTATGAGCCTATGATAGATTCAAGAAAACAAATTGCCTTCCCTCTCCCTCTAGGTGTTCATCTATATCATTGTGTCACCTCTCTGTGGTGGATTTACATGGCCAAGTTGTGTGAAGAAATAAAACAAGGAAAAGTTATCATTAACCAAGGATATGAGAGAAAAAGGAGTTAAAAGCAATCCATGTGATTCAAGCCTTTGAATACTGACAGATGGTGTCTGCCAGTCTCTTCAACTCTCTTCTATTTCTTTTTTTTAATCTTGTTGTATGCTTCCAGATTTATCTTTGTCCAGTTTATTCCAGTGCACTTCAGATTGAACCATTTATTGCAGCAGTAGCCTTAAAAAGGCTTTTGTTTCTTTAGTTCATTAACTAGAGTCATCTGCTTAGAGAAACATTTTTGTTTGCAATTGCACAAAGCTATCACCAAGGTAGAAACCACCAGTCTTAAACACTGTCTACTAAGACTTTGGATGAACTTTGTGCACACAACAGTATTCAAGAGAAAGCATTGCTAACATCTCATCCTAATGTCTTTTGCTATTGAAGAGTTTTAGGTGCTTGAAAACAATATAAATGGAGAATTGTTGTTACTTGGGGAATTGTAATTAATTTGTTGGTGCTGCTTGTTTCCAGGAGCCCATGCAGGTAAAGTTTTAAACATTTTCTTTCAGTCATATGGGGAACATTTTGCTAGCCCATTAGAAACACACAGATGTAACCTTGTCCTCCTAGTATTCACTTTCAGGAAGAAAGTTTTAACCATTCACAAACTTTGCAGAGCTTGATATCCTCTCTTTCCCCCATTGCAGTTGATTTGAAAAGATGATGGTTTAAATATTGTTGAAGGTTGTGGTTTTTTATATATTTCTTTCTCTTTGGTGGACAATTAGGGCAATTGTACGGTTAATAGAATGGGTAGTATAGGAGGTGGAAAGGCAAATTCTTCTGGCTCACCAGAGAAAAATAAAAGAACCACAGTGGATGTGCTAGTGTTTTAGAGATGTATGAAGAGGAGGTAGTGTGGGTAATTTTTTCCAGTCTGGGAGAAGCCCAAACTGAATATAGTCAACTGCCAACTCTAGGGTTTGGGTTTGACTGCTGTTGAATACTAGTTTTAGTATCCTTTGTGGATTAATAAATTCTCTAATCTGACTAGTTTTGAAGAATTCTTTTGTGAAACTTGAGAGTAGACATTATGGTGTATAGAAACATTATCAGAAAGTTTAACATCCATTTAACTGCAGTGTGGGAAAACTGGAGTGTGATCATACTGCTTTGGCTACACTGGCATCTGTTAGCTATTATGTAGTTTGGTGTGTATCTGAAAGGACATTTGCTGCCCTAAATCTAATTGCATTTATTTATCAATAAATGCCAGTAAATGGAAATTATATTACATTTGACTATTTTCCAAATGAAAGAACAATGTAGTCTGTAAAACCTAGCCATCTGTGTAATCCTAGTCACGTGCCTTGAATATATACGTGTCACATAATCTGACTCATGCTACCTGTTCTTCCATCTGCATACACCTTTTCATTCGTGCTCTCTGATTCATTTCTTTGACATATACTTTAGGCCCACTGGAACTCTTCGTGATCACACATAGCACAAGTGTTTCTTGGTCTTCTTTATCAACACTAATGCCTTTTAATTACATCAGCATTTCCTACTGGAAAACACATTTCTTCCAGGAGAACATTTGGCATTCCTGAATAATAATTTCCAAATGTCTTTAATCCAAAGAAAAAGACTTAAAAGCTTATTTCCCTTTCTTATACACACCTGAGTAAAAATGATGTGCATGTTTTAGGGATAAATTACTTAACTGTTCATTGGTCTATTTATGTATAAGAATGCTTTTGAAAGCACATATCTTGTTTTAAATGACGCACAAATTGAAGGCATTAATAAAATTTAAGACTACTGCAATGAGCTTTCCTCCTTGAATCTAATTTCATCTGATGACGTTTTATCATAGTTCACTTATGCTAAAAATACATTAAGAATTGTGGCCCAGGAGGAGTTAAGATGGCAGAGTAATAGGGGGACCCTGTGCTTGCCTCATCACTTGAGCACAGATAAATATCAAATCATTCTGAATACCCAAGAAATCAATCTGAGCACTTAGAGAACAAACTGCACAACTAGTGGGAGAAAAGAGGCCACACTGAGGAAGGTAGATGTAGAGATGGGATCTGGGGGAGAATAGAATCATGGGTGCTGCAGAGAAGCAGAACCCCTGATTAGGGAGAGAGGAGAGAAGGAGAGTGAGAGTGCATGTGCAGTGCACAAGGTAAACAATTCCCCAGGGGTGCCTGGGTGGCTCAGTGGGTTAAACATCTGACTCTTGGTTTCATCTTAGGTCATGATCCCAGGTTATGGGATCAGCCCTATATCAGGCTCTGTGCTGAACATGGAGCCAGCTTGGGATTCTCTCCCTCTCCCTCTGCCCCTCCCTGCCTTGCGTGCTCTCTCTCTCTCTCTCTCTCTCTCTCTCTCTCAAAATAAATAAACTTTTAAAAAATTCCCCAAAATCATTGATGGGGAAAATGAGAGGACCTGATTATCCCAAGTTTTTATAAGCAACAGAGCTCAAAGTCTGAAGTCTTAGAAGTGCATACCATCACCAGGGTGGAGCTTGGTGGGCATAGAGATGTTCCTGTGGAGGAGGGCAGAGGCCCAAGAATGGACAGCATGGTCTGAGAATCCTCTGGGTGGCACCGGGAGAGACAGTTCCCCTTCTTGGAGTGCATTTAGGAGACGTGGCACTGTCTCTCCACAGACAGCAGAGTCATTAGGTACCATTGAGTTCATTAACATAGCAGAGGCACCTGCTGAGGGCAGCTAACTTGGATGTTGGCTTTTTGCTGCACTTTACCATAAACTCCAGGCCCCTGTGCATTTGTGCAACTGCCCTTCTGGGACACACCACCAGCCGCAGCACAGCAAGACTCTCCCCTAGAAGATCAGTGCAGGCTAAAATTTGGAGTTTTGAAACCTAACCAGTGCACCTGGGGTACAACACAGGACTGTGCTGCTGGGTGGGCAGATAAAACACAGGACTGTGCTGTTGGGTGGGCAGACAGCTCAGACACAGGGTGAAGTCAGGGATCTGAGGGATACCTGGGACACATGAGGGGAGATTATTTACTCTTCCGTGAGAGCTTCATGAACAGCAGTGGGCATGAACTCCTCAGGGATGAGAGAGGAGTGGGATGATGCCATTTTTACCCCTGCCCATCAGTATGGACAGACTTCAGTAAGCAGCACAGTGCCCACAGTGGAGTCTTAGGCAGCTTGCGCCAAGCCCCGCCACCCCATCCCACCCCCGTGTTCTGCAGGTGCTTTTTTACTAGGGCATGTGTGCTGTGAGAGCAGCGGTGGGCCCCTCCCCCAGAGGACCACAAATACACACACACACACACACACACACACCAAGTCTGCTGGCCATAGAGTGTTTCAAAGCTTCAGCCCTTGGGGCGCCTGGGTGGCGCAGTCGGTTAAGCGTCCGACTTCAGCCAGGTCACGATCTCGCGGTCCGTGAGTTCGAGCCCCGCGTCAGGCTCTGGGCTGATGGCTCGGAGCCTGGAGCCTGTTTCCGGTTCTGTGTCTCCCTCTCTCTCTGCCCCTCCCCCGTTCATGCTATGTCTCTCTCTGTCCCAAAAATAAATAAAAAACGTTGAAAAAAAAAAAAAAATTTAAAAAAAAAAAAAAAAAAAAGCTTCAGCCCTTAAGAGAAATAGGATCTAGCCTCTTTTAACAAGCAGACCAAAACACACCTAATTAAAACCCACCAAGTGGGCAGGGTCCAAACACTCCCCAACACAGGCGGAGAAACTCTGCAGAGAACTTAACGGTGGGAAACAGCAGCCAAAACACAACAGCAGAGTGAACCCAGCATGCACCAGAAACACTGAAGCTCCAGGCCCTGGACAGTATATGACATCTTCTTAATAGATCCATTACTGTCAGGAGTAGGAAACATAACAGGCATTCCTAACATACAGAAGACAGAGACCTAGACAAAATGCCAAGACAGGAATTTGTCCCAAAAGAAAGAACACAGAGAGATCATGGACAAGGATCTAATCAAGAAAGATAAAAGTAGTATGAACCAGAATTTAAAACAACTATCATAAAGGTACTAGCTGGGCTTGAGAAAAGCATAGAAGATACCAGGGAGTCCCTTACAGCAGAGATAAAAGACCTAAAAATTAGGCTGAAATAAAAAATGCTATAACTGAGGTGTAAAATCAACTGGATTTAATGACCATAAAGATGGAAGAAGCAGAGGAATGAACAAGTGATATAGAGGATAAAATTATGGAAAATAATGAAGCTGAAAAGAGGGAAAGAAAAATATTGGATTATAAATGTAGACTTAGGGAACTCAGAAACTCCATAAAGCATAATAACATTCATATCATAGAAGTCCCAGAAGAAGAGAAGGAAAGGGGGACAGAAAATTTATTTGAGCAAATTATAGCTGAAAACTTCCCTAATCTGGGGAAGGAAACAGACGTCCAAATCCAGGAGGCACAGTGAACTCCCATCAAAATCAACTAAAGCTGGCCAACACCAAGACATATCATAGTAAAATTTAAAAAATACAGAGATAAGGAAAGAATACTGAAAGCAATAAGGGAAAAGAAATCCCTAACCTACAAGGGAAGACAAGATTAGTAGCTGATCATTCCACAAAAACTTAGCAGACCAGAAAGGAGTGGTATGATATACCCAGTGTGCTGAATGGGGAAAATATGCCAAGAATACTTTATCCACTAAGGCTGGCATTCAGAATAGGAGAGATCAAAAGTTAACCAGATAAACAAAAACTAGGAATTCCTGACCACTGAACCAGCACTACAAGAAATATTAAAGGGAAAGAAAGACCAAAAGCCACAAAGACTAGAAAGGAACAGAGAAAATCTCCAGAAACAATGACTTTACAGGTAGTACAATGGCACAAAATTCATATCTATCAATAATCACTCTGAACGTAAATGGGCTAAATGCTCCAATCAAGAGACATAGGGTATCAGAATGGATTAAAAAAGACAAGACCCATCTATATGCTGCCTACAAGAGATTCATTTTAGACCTAAGGACACCAGCAGATTGAAAGTGAGGGGATGGAGAAACATCATGCAAATGAACATCAAAAGAAAGCCAGAGTAGCCATACTTATACTAGATTTTACACCAAAGACTAACAGATGAAGAAGGGCATTACATCATAATTAAGGGGTCTATCCATGAGGAAGATTTAACAGTTGTAAATATTTATGCCCCCAACTTGAACATCCAAATATATAAAACAATAACAAACATAAAGAAACTCAATAATAATACTACAATAATAGTAGGGGGCTATAATACTCCACTTATAACAATGGATAGACAATATAAGCAGAAAATCAACAAGGAAACAATGGCTTTTAGTGACACACTGGACCAGAAGGACTTAACAGATATATTCAGAACATTTCATCCTAAAGCAGCAGAATGCACATTCTTTTAGAGTGCACATGGAACATTCTCCAGAATAGATCACATACTGGGTCGCAAATCAGCCCTCAACAAGTACAAAAATATTTAGATCATTGTGGGGAATAAGCTTAGGAATTTCCTGAGCTTGCACCTATGGGTAACAAAGCATAAAGAAATAGCCATAGGATGTACACACCCAAGTTTGGGTAAATGAGATTAGATAAATAAGATTAGGTAAATGGGGCAAAGTCCCCCAGTATAGGACAAGCAGGGCGAAGGCCCCCAGTATAGGACAAAAGTATAGGAATAGGGTATCTCAGGATGAAAACATCCAAGATGAGGTAAAAAAGATTAGGTATTCAGGATGGAATTGCACCCCAACTTAGTATAATAGCAGAAAGCTGCTTTCACAGGAAGGAAGGGCCAAATTAGGTAAACAGGTAAATAGGGCTATGGACCGTAGCAGAGCAAAGTTGCCCAGAGTGGAACTAATTAGCAAAAGAAAGGTGCCTTGTTGACCCTGGGGTAGCATGCTCTTTCATGTCCCCTAGGCCAGTTTAGGTAAACAGAGGTGGGGCCTCACCTCAGCTGTAAACCAAGATTTTGTTTTATATTGACCCAAACCCTTACTGCATATCTTCAAAACCCCCTTTCCCTCACACCCATGAATTAATGTTCATGATTTCATTGTCTCTGTGCACATCCATCACCATGTTTGTAAGCCTTCTGATCCTAATAAAAATGGAGAAAGGACCCTTACTTGGTGCTGTTTCCTCCTGGACATTAGCCTCTCTCACATTTTTAATCCTGTGTCCTGCTTTCTTGCTGGACAAGAGAGAACTCCAGACCCAGAGTCTACAACAGATCATACCATGCATATTTTCAGACCACGATGCTATGAAACTTGAAGTCAACCATAAAAAATTTCGAAAGGCTACAAATCTATGGAGATTAAAGAACATCCTACTAAGGAATGAATGGGTAGGAGGAGATCCAACATGGCGGAGAAGTGTGGGGACCCAAAGTTCCCTTGTTTCAAACACAGCAGTGTTGAGGCCAAAAGACTTTGAATTCCAAGAGTCAGGGCTGCAGAGTGACAGAGACGTCTCCAGGGGCCCACAGAGACAACCTGGAGGGCCATAGGTGTGTGACTGCAAACTGGGAGAGATAAAACAGGTGGTGCAGACACAGATGGGAGGGATCCCCTTCTGCGTAGAGGCAAAGGGAAGAGAGAGAGAGGCTTGGGAAGTGTAGGACTGTATCTGGACAAGAGAAAAACCAAGATCCAATCTCTGTGGGGCTTTCTCCAGACTGGGGCTGGTTGCCCTATTCATGCACCTGGGGAGGAGGGGAGCCAGCCCTGGGCTTGGTAACTAGTTCAGAGGCACAGTCCTCAGTGAAAGAAAGCAACCCCCTCGAGGCATGGAGAGCTGTGGGGAGAAGGTATATAACCATTCGAAGGACAAAGACTGCCTGCGCCCACCAGCCAGAGACCATATATCAGTGGGCACGTAGTGGCACTTCCCTGGAACCTGGACGCACACGGAGCAAGACCCTTTAAGACATCGGGGTTTAAATCCCAGCTGAGTGCCAGGGAGGTGTGGGAGTCAGCGGAGTGGAACAAACTGCCTTGTTTGTGACTGTGGCACTCTGAGGATGGACTGAACAGAGTGGTTTGAGAAACCTGGCCCGTGGAGGAGAGACTGGGGTGTCACCATTTTTCTCCCCATCACCAACAAGGTGGGGCTTCAGGGAATAGACAGCAGGTCCACAGTGGAGGCAGGACCTGCCTACATGAAACCACACCCCTCTGCACCTGGTAACTGCACATCTACTGGAGCGGGATAGATGCTGATGAACCAGACGACCCCTCCTCCAGACCAGCACTGCCACCAGTAAGTACCAAGGCACCCAGCAGTTTTGCATTTTCTAATTTAATTATTGGACAATTCATATATATCCCCCCTTCCTTTTCTCCTTCTTATTTCTTCCCTTCTCTAGTCTGGTATTCTGGTTGTTGGCTTGTTAAAGCAGACATATATAATCTATTCTCTTTATACACATTCTATGTCTCCTTTATTTTCCTCTCTCTCTCTCTGATTTAAGCCATATAGTTTCTCTGCCTGGTCAATTTTCTTTTCTTTTTCCCTGCCCCTGTGATTTCTCTCTTGGTAAGGGATAAGGCCTCTTTCATCAACACCACCGTCACCCCGTTGTTTTTTGTAGATGGTGTTTTTGGGTTTTCTGGTTTGTTTGTGATTTTTTTGTTTGTTTGTTTCATTGTTTCCTTTTGTTTGTTTTTGGCTTTTGTTTGTGTTTTTTTGTTTGTTTTCTTTCCAGGGTTACTTCAATGAACAAATCAAAGCACAGCTGGTGGAGGGTCCAAACATCACTACAAGTAGGGAGATAAAGCAACCAAAGTCACAACAACACAGAGCAAGTAACACACTCCAAAAAACACCTCCTGAAGGGTCAGGCCCTGGGCAGTGCATGACTCCTCTCTAATATAGTAGTGCTCGCAGGTGCAGGACACACAATGAGCTTTTAAAACACATAAGGGACAGAAAAGTAGCCAAAATGATGAAAAGAATAATTCTACTCGAAAGAAGTTCCGGGAAGAAATGACAGCTAAAGAATTGATCAAAACAGATACAAACAATATAACTGAACAAGAATTTAGCCATAATTAATAGCCATAAGATTAATTGCTGGGCTTGAAAAAAGCTTGGAAGACAGCAGGGAATATATTGCTGCAGAGATCAAGGAACCAAAAAATAGTCATGATAAATTTAAAAATGCTGTAATTGAGGTGCAAAATAAACTAGAGGTGGTGATAGTGAGGATTTAAGAGGCAGAGGGGATAATAAGTGAAATAGAAAATTAAATTATGGAAAAAGATGAAGCTGAGAAAAAGAAAGATAAAAAAATTCTAGACCATGAGGGGAGAATTAGAGAACTGAGTCAATGAAATGTAACAACCGTATCATAGGAGTTCCAGAAGAAGAAGAGAGAGAGAAAGGGGCCGAAGGTGTACTTGAACAAATCATAGCTGAGAACTTCCACAATCTGGGGAAGGAAGCAGACATTAAAATCCAGGAGACACAGAGAACTCCTTTCAGACATAACAGGAATCGATCTTTTGCACGACAATATCATAGTGAAACTGGCAAAATACAAAGATAAAGAGAGAAATCTGAAAGCAGCTAGGGACAAATGGGCCTTAACCTACAAGGATAGACATAACAGGAGTAGCAGACCTATCTACTGAAACTTGACAGGCCAGAAGGGAGTGTCAGGAAATATTCAATGTGCTGAATAGGAAAAATATGCAGCCAAGAATCCTTTATCCAGCAAGCTTGTCATTCAGAATAGAGGGAGAGATAAAGGTTTTCTCAGACAAACAAAAACTGAAGGAGTTCATCACCACTAAAGCAGCCCTACAAGAGATCCTAAGGGGGACTCTGTGAGTGGAATGTTGCAAAGACCACAAAGGACCAGAGACATCACTACAAGCATGAAACCTACAGATAACCCAATGACTCTAAATCCATAGCTTTCAATAATAACACTGAATGTAAATGGACTAAATTGCTCCAATCAAAAGACATAGGGTATCAGAATGGATAAAAAAACAAGACCCATCTATTTGCTGTCTACAAGAGACCCATTTTAGACCTGAGGACACCTTTAAATTGAAAGTAAGGGGATGGAGAACCATCTATCATGCTACTAAAAGTCAAAAGAAAGCTGGAGTGACCATACTTATATCAGACAAGCTGGATTTTAAACTAAAGGCTGTAATAATAAATGGAGAAGGGCATTATATCATAATTATGGGGTATATCCATCAAGAAGAGCTAAAAATTACAAATGTTTATGCACCCAATGCTAACAATTATAAATGTTTTTTCACCCAATTTGGAAGCACCAAATATATAAAACAATCAAAAACATAAGCAATCTTATTGGTAAGAATATGGTAGTTGCAGGGGACTTTAATACTCCACTTACAACAATGGACAGATCATCTAGGCAGAAAATCAATAAAGAAACAATGGTCCTGGATGATACACTGGACCAGATGGACTTGGTGTATATATTCAAAACTTTTCATCCTAAAGCAGCAGAATACACATTCTTCTCTGGTGCACATGGAATATTCTCCAAGATAGATCACACTTTGGGTCACAAAACAGCCTTCAATAAATATAAAATAATTGAGATCATACCATGCACATTTTCAGATCACAATGCTATGAAGCCTGACATCAACCACAGGAAAAAGTTTGGAAAACCTCCAAATGTATGGATGTTAAAGAACATCTTACTAAATAATGAATGGGTCAACCAGGCAATTAAAGAAGAAATTAAGAAATATATGAAAATAAATGAAAAAGAAAACATGACAGTCAAACCCTTTGGGATTCAGCAAAGGCAGTTCTTAGAGGAAAATACATTGCAGTCTAGGCCTATCTCAAGCAACGAGAAAAATCCCAAATACAAAATCTAACAGCACACCTAAAGGCATCAGAAGCCAAACAGCAAAGAAATCCCAAGGTCAGCAGAAGAAGAGAAATAATAAATATCAGAGCAGAAATAAACAATACAGAATAAAAAAAAAACAGTAGAACAGATCAATGAAACTAAGAGCCGTTTTTTTAAAAAATAAATAAATAAACAAAATTGATAAACTCCTATCCAGACTCTTCAAAAAGAAAAGAGATAGGACCCAAATAGATAAAATCACAAACTAAAATGGACTTATCACAACCAATCCTTCAGAAATACAAACTATTATCAGAGAATACTATGGAAAATTATATGCCAACAAACAGGACAACCTGGAAGAAATGGACAAATTCCTACACACCCACACACTACTGAAACTCAAACGGGAAGAAAAGAAAACAGACCCACAACTAGTGGAAGAAATTGAATCAGTTATCAAATATCTCCCAACAATAAGAGCCCTGGGCCAGATGGCTTCCCAGGGGAATTCTACCAGACATTTAAAGCAGAGTAAATACCCATCCTTCTCAAGCTGTTCCAAAAAATAGAAACGGAAGGAAACCTTCCAGACTCATTCTATGAACCCAGCATTACTTTGATTCCCAAACCAGACAGAGACCCCACAAAAAGGAGAATTACAGGCCAATATCTCTGATGAACATGGATGCAAAGATTCTCAACAAAATACTAGAAAATCGAATTCAGCAGCATATAAAAATAATTATTCACCATGATCAAGTGGGATTCATTCCTGGGCTGCAGGGCTGGTTCAATATTCACAAATCAATCAGTGTGATACATCACATTAATAAAAGAAAGGATAAGAACCATATGATTCTGTCAATAGATGCAGAAAAAGCATTTGACAAAATACAGCATCCTTTCTTAAAAAAACCCTCAAGAAAGTCAGGATAGAAGGAACATACCTAAACATAAAAGCCATATATGAAAAGTCCACATCTAATATCATCCTCAATGGGGAAAAACTGAGAGCTTTCCCCCTGATATCAGGAACACAACAGGGATGTCCACTCTCACCACTGTTGTTTAACATAGTGTTGGAAGTCCTAGCATCAGCAATCAGACAACAAAATGAAATCAAAGGCATCAAAATTGGCAAAGAAGAAAAACTTTCACTTTTCATGGACGACATGATACTCTACATGGAAAACCCAAAAGACTCCACCAAAAGGCTGCTAGAACTGATACATGAATTCAGCAAAGTCGCAGCGTACAAAATCAATGTATAGAAATCGGTTGCATTTCCAGACACCAATAATGAAGCAACAGAAAGAGAAATTAAGAAACTGATCCAATTTACAACTGCACCAAGGACCATAAAGTACCTAGGAATAAACCTAACTGAAGATGTAAAAGGTCTGTATGCTGAAAACTATAGAAAGCTTATGAAGGAAATTGAAGGAGACACAAAGAAATAGGAAAACATTCCATGCTCATGGATTGGAAGAATAAATATTGTTAAAATGTCAATACTACCCAAAGCAGTCTACACATTCAGTGCAGTCCCAATAAAAATTGCACCAGCATTCTTCTCAAAGCTAGAACAAACAATCCTAAAATTTGTATGGAACCACAAAGGACCCCAAATAGCCAAAGTAATATTGAAAAAAGAAAAACAAAGCGGGAGGTATCACACTCCCAGACGTTAGCTTCTATTACAAAGCTGTAATCATCAAGAAAGTATGGTTTTAGCACAAAAACAGACCAATGGAATGGAATAAAGAACCCAGAATTGGACCCACAAATGTATGGCCAACTAATCTTTGACAAAACAGGAAAGAGTATCCAATAGAAAAAAGACAGTCCCTTTAGCAAATGGTGCTGGGAGAGCTGGACAGCAACATGCAGAAGAATGAAACTAGACCACTTTCTTAGACCATACACACACACAAAAAAACCTCAAAATGGATGAAAGACCTGAATGTGAGACAGGAAACTATCAAAACCATAGAGGAGAAAGCAGGCAACAATCTTTTTTACCTCAGCCGCAGCAATTTCTTGCTCAACACATCTCCAAAGTCAAGGGAATTAAAAGCAAAAATGAACTATTGGGACCTCATCAAGATAAAAAGCTTCTGTACTGCAAAGGAAACAATCAACAAAACTAAAAGGCAACTGATGGAATGGGAAAAGATATTTGCAAATGACCTTTTGGAAAAGGGTTACTATCCAAAATATATAAAGAACTCACCAAACTCAACACCTGGAAAACAAATAATCTAGTGAAGAAATGAGCAGAAGACATGAATAGACACTTTTCCAAAGAATACATCCAGATGGCCAGAAGACACATGAAAATATGCTCAATATCACTCATCATCAGGGAAGTAAAAATCAAAACCACTCTGAGATACCACCTTGCACCAGTCAGAATGGCTAAAATTAACAACTCAGGAAACAACAGATGCTGACAAGGATGCGGAGAAACGGGAATCCTCTTGCACTGTTGGTGGGAATGCAAACTATTGCATCCACTCTGGTAAGCAGTGTGGAGGTTCCTCAAAAAATTAAAAATAGAGCTACCCTATGACCCAGCAATATCACTACTAGGAATTTATCCAAAGGATACAGGAGTGCTGATTCATAGGGGCACAATGTACTCCACTGTTTATAGCAGCACTTTCAACAATAACCAAATTATGGAAAGAGCCTAAATGTCCATCAACTGATGAATGGATAAAGATATAGTTTATATATACAACGGAGTACTACTTGGCAATGAGAAAGAATGAAATCCTGCCATTTGCAGCTATGTGGATGGAACTGGAAGGTATCATGCTAAGTGAAATAACCCAGTCAGAGAAAGACATATGTCATATGTTTTCATTCATATGTGGATCTTGAAAAACTTAACAGAAGACCATGGGGAAAGGGAAGGGGAAAAAATAGTTACAAAGAGGGAGGGAAGCAAACCGTAAGAGACTCTTAAATATAGAGAACAAACTGAGGATTGACGGGGGTGAGTGGGGGAGAGGGAAAATGGATGATGGGCATTGAGGAAGGCACTTGTTGGGATGAGCACTGGGTGTTGTATGTAAGTGATGAACCATAGGAATCTACCCCCAAAACCAAGAGCACACTGTACATACTGTATGTTAGCCAATTTGAAAATAAATTATATTTTAAAAATACAAATAAATAAATAAATACATAAATAAATAAATGATGAATGAATGAATGGGTTAACTGGGAAATTAAAGAAGGAAAAAAAAACATGGAAGCAACTGAAAGTGAAAACACAACAGTCCAAAGCCTTGGAGTGCAACAAAAGCAGCCATAAGAGGGAAGTATATACCAGTATAAGCCTACTTCAAGAAGGAAGAAAATTCCCAAACACAAAACCAAACTTACACCTAAAGGAGCTAGAAGAGGAAATTTTCTAGGAAATTTCCAAGAATTTTTCAGGAAATTTTAATTCAAAGAAGAATTAATAGTCTATTAACTCTATTCTTCTCAAACTCTTTCAAAAAATGGAAATGGAAGGAAAACTTCCAAACTCATCCTACAAGGTCAGCATTACCTTGATTCCAAAACCAGACAAAGACCCCACTAAAAAGGAGAATTATAGGCCAATCTGCCTGATGAACATGGGTGCAAAAATTCTCAACCAAGATACTAGCAAACTGAACCCAGAAGTATATTAAAAAATTATTCACCATGATCAAGTGGTATTTATTCTTGGGCCACAAGGAATAAAAGATGGTTCAATATTCATAAAATCAATCAACATAAATCACCACATTAATAAAAGAAAGGATAAGAACAAAATGATCCTCTCAATAGATGCAGAAAAAGCATTTGATAAAGTAAAGCCTGAATTCTTGATAAAAACCCTCAACAAAGTAAGGATACAGGGAACATGCCTCAACGTCATAAAGGCCATACACAAAAGACCACAGCTAATGTCATTCTCAGTGGGGAAAAAGAGCTTTCCCTCTATGGTCAGGAACAAGACAAGGATGTCCCCTCTCACCATTGTTACTTAATATAGTACTGAAAGTCCTAGCCTCAGCAGACAACAAAAGAAATAAAAGGCATCCAAATTGGCAAGGAAGAAGTCAAACATTCACTTTTTGCAAATGACATGATACTCTGTGTAGAAAACCTGAAAGAATCCACCAAAATATTGGTAGAACTGATACACAAATTCAGCAAAATCACAGGACACAAAAATCAATGTGCAAAAATCTGTTGCATTTCTTTCTATACACAAATAATGAAGCAGCAGGAAGATTAATCAAGGAACAGATCCCATTTACAATTGAACCAAAACCCATAAGATATCTAGGCACAAACCTAACCAAAGAGGCTGAAGACTTGTACTCTGAAAACTATAGAACACTTATGAAAGATGTTGAATATGACACAAAGAAATTGAGCATATTCCATGCTTATGGATTGGAAGAAAACATATTGTTAAAATGTCAATACTACCCAAAGCAATCTACACATTTAATGCAATCCTTGTCAAAATACTAGCCACATTTTTCACAGAGCTAGAACAAACAATCCTAAAATTTGTATGGAACCAGAAAAGACTCCGAATAGCCAAAGCAATCCTGAAACAGAAAAGCAAAGTTGGAGGCATCACAATTTTGGACTTCAAGTTATATTACAAAGCTGTATTGATCAAGACAGTATGGTACTGGAGCAAAAACGGACACAAAGATCAGTGGAACAGAAAAGCAAACCCAAAAATGGACCCACAACCATATAATCAATGAATCTTCAACAAAACAGGAAAAAGTATCCAATGGAAAAAAGACAGTCTCTTTAACAAATGGCGTTGTGAAAGGACAGCAGCATGTGGAAGAATGAACCTGGACCACTTTCTTACACCATACACAACAATAAACTCAAAATGACTGAAAGACCTAAATTTGAGACAGGAAACCACCAAACATCAAAATACTAGAGGAGAACCTCTTTTACATCAGCCATGACAACTTCTTACTAGACACATCTCCAGAGGCCAGGGAAACAAAAGCAATGAACTTTTTGAGCCTCGTCAAAATAAAAAGCTTCTGTACATGGAAGGAAATAATCAACAAAACGAAATGGCAACCTATGAAATTGGAGAAGATATTTGCAAATGACATATCTGATGAAGAGTTAGTATCCAAAATCAATAACTTATCAAACTCAACACCCAAAAAACAAATAATCCAGTTAAGAATTGGGCAGAAGACATGAATAGACATTTTTTCCAAAGAAGACATCCAGATGGCTAACAGACACATGAAAGGATGTTCAACATCACTCATCATCAGAGAAATACAAATCAAAGCCATGATGAGTTACTACTTCACACCTGGCAGATGGCTAAAATTAACAACACAGGAAACAACCGATTTGACAAGGATGCAGAGAAAGGGGAACTCTCTTGCACTGTTGGTGGGAATGCAAACTGGTGCAGCCAGTCTAAAAACAGTATGTAGGTTCGTCAAAAGTTAGAACTACCGTAAAACCCAGAAATTGCACTAGGTATTTGCCCAAAGGATAAAAAATACAGATGTGAAGGCACATGCCCCCCAATGTTTATAGCAGCATTATGTACAATAGGCAAACTATGAGAGAGCCCAAATGTCCATCAACTGATGAATGGATAAAGAAGATGTGGGGTGTGTGTGTGTGTGTGTGTGTATAACAGAATGTTACTCAGCCATCAAAAACTGAAATCTTGCCATTTGCAATGACACAGATGGAGCTAGAGTGTAGTATGCTAAGGGAAAGAAATAAGTTAGAGAAAGACAAATACCATACGATTTCACTCATATATGGAATTTAATAAACAAAGCAGATGAACATAGGGGAAGGGGGAGGGAAAAAAGAGGGAAAATACCATAAGAAACTCTTAATTATAGAGAAGAAACTGAGGGTTAATCGAGGGAAGGTGGTAGGGAATGGGCTAAAGGGTTATGGGTATTAAGGAAGACAGTTGTGATGAGTATTGGGTGTCTGCTGTATGTAAGTGATGAATCACTAAATTCTACTTTTTTTTTTAATTTTTTTTAACGTTTATTTATTTTTGAGATAGAGAGAGACAGAGAATGAACAGGGAAGGGTCAGAGAGAGAGGAAGACACAGAATCCGAAGCAGGCTCCAGGCTCTGAGCTGTCAGCACAGAGCCCGACGCGGGGCTCGAACTCACGGACCGTGACATCATGACCTGAGCCAAAGTCGGACGCTTAACCGACCGAGCCACTCAGGCGCCCCACTAAATTCTACTTCTGAAACCAATATTACACTATATGTTAACTAACTAGAATTTAAATAAAAACTTGAAACAAAGAAGAAGAAATGTGACCTGGAAACTTTCATAAAGGGCATTGTCTCAGCTATGTTTTGTTTCTTCAAAATGAAAAGACACAGAAAAAGTTTTAAAAAATGTATATGTATACCATACTGAAACCAGTGAAAGATACTGAAATGACCACACAACCTCTGCAAATATCATCCTTAAACCATGGTTGAGACATAATTGAAAACAAAAACGGGGATTTTAATCTAATTCAACATAATTCTGAAAAAATCTTTCTATCTAAAGTTGCATGATTGGCTCTGAATGAGATGGCTCAAAGAAAGGCAAAAGGTGGTGGGAGACAATCATTCGTTATGACAGACAGGGATAGCTAAACAGAAAAAAAGAAGGGCCAAGATCAAATGTACAAGAAGTTTGGCCACAACAAAACAATAATCAGCTATTTGAACCTAGGTAACAAGTCAGGAATGGTAGAATTTTGTTTGTTTTTTTAGACTAAGGCAACTCTAAACAACCCATTTAACTTTTCCCCAGGCTTCCTCTAGGTTTCAACTGAAGTATTACATCCCTAATCAGACATTTACAGAAAAAAATCATGGCTATTTATTTGGCTATTAACAGAGAAAGAAGTGGCACAAAAATAACTCTTTCTCTGTACTTCAAACCCTTGACTGTAAGGCCAAATGTTGCCACAATCCATATGTTTCCTTCTGAATTAATGGTTATGGCTTACATCAGATAATGGTTCCTCCTTGCTTAACTCTGCTAGTACCTATCTTTCCTAGCCTTGAGATAGATAAAGAAATTGGATTGCTTCTTAGAGTATCTTGAAGGTTGTAACAAAAATAATAGCAGCATTAGACTTTACTACAGTATTCTACATTAGAAGCAGGTCTGTTACTGACTGCTCCATCTTTTTAAGAGTAATAAATGAGGTGGGGTGGTGGTGGTGGTGGTGATGGTTGATCTATGAGTCAATTTGAATTCAGTGAGGAAAACTGAATCAAGACAATTAAAGAAGCAGGGGGTTTAATACAGGATTTAAGCTTATACAAGTGTCTAAAAAACTGGCAAGGGAAGATCTGGAAGGGAGGCGCAAGGGAACCAGAGGAATAGTACTAAGCATTTCTACTTGAAGCACTAGCACTAGTGGGCAGGTTGAAACTTGCTGGAAAACCTGAGAATCCCTACATATCTTTTTGACAAAGCAATTGTGTGAAGAGGATGGTGTGGAAAGATTTATGGAAGCTACAGCCTCAGGAAGCTTGATGTGAAGTACTTGGCTTGGGGTCCCAGTTGGTCAGCAGGATCAGCAGACAGGAGGATGAAGTGGATATGGACTGGAAGAGAATGAGAAAAATCTGGGGCACACCAGGCACTTTATCATCTTTGTGTCTGACTGCCCTGACCTTCAGAAAGTATTGGCCTCTACTTCCTTTCTGCTTTCCAAGTCTCACATGAGTTCATTTCACTGGCAAAATATAATCCTAAAAGTATATAGGTAAAGAAGTTTCTATAAAGTTCCCAGCTTCTGGGAAGATCAGTGGTTCCAGTTAGGACAGCCAATTTCCTCCTAGATTCATTTGTAATATCAATTCAACTGCTTTACCTTATGGAGAAAGACCTTTTGGGCAAGTTAAAACATTCTTTTGGTCAGGGTACATTGTGCAAAATTATGCTGGATTCATGCTGCTTATTAAACCAAAACATTACCTAAATCTGAGCTATGTTGTGATTTTTTACATCTCTTTTCCAAAGAGAAGGAAAACAATGACAATACTCTGAGAAAATTCATATGCACAGGCTGACACCCTGATATACCTTTTTATTCCCATTCCAATTTTGTAACAGCATAAAGAAAAATTTTGAAGGTCTCATGCACACAGAGAGAACATTAAATTCAGTAGTGCCCCTTACAGATTTCACTTCTAGGCAAGTGACTAGGACTGTAATTATCCTCTGTTTTGAAATAACCCCACAGAGGAAAATAATATATATATGAAACAACAGTTTTTAAGACACTGGACTCTAGGCAATGTAAGGCAGTGATTCTTCAAAGAGGTGAACACAGCAACTGCCCCAGCTTATGTTGAGAGGGTACCCAGACAATTATACAGTGAGGAGGAACCCAGGAAGAGCCTGGAAGATTCCCTAAGTAGAGACGTGACTGAGATTTTCATGGAGATCAAGACACATTGGGGCGCCTGGGTGGCGCAGTCGGTTAAGCGTCCGACTTCAGCCAGGTCACGATCTCGCGGTCCGTGAGTTCGAGCCCCGCGTCAGGCTCTGGGCTGATGGCTCAGAGCCTGGAGCCTGTTTCCGCTTCTGTGCCTCCCTCTCTCTCTGCCCCTCCCCCGTTCATGCTCTGTCTCTCTCTGTCCCAAAAATAAATAAATAAAAAAAAAGACACATAGTCTTTGTAGACTTGGGTATTGGAGAGGAGAGCCCTGGAGAGAGGACTCTAGAGATCTTAGGAAACTACTCAAATGCCTGAGAAAGAATCCACAAAAGATTACAGTGAACAGTATCCTACACTCACACAGGGCAAGGGATTTTTCCTGTACCTACCAGACAGACTGGAAAAATCTCATGATTCACAGGCGATTTGGAAGAATACTCAGAAGGGTCTTGCCTAGACCAGGATTTCTCACCCTTGGCACTGTTGGCATTTGAGGCTAAATATTCAGGATTAAGGTTTAGGTTTGGGCTGGGTGGGGTAGTGGGTTAGGGGTTAGGTTCTGGGTTTCCTTTCTATTTCCCCATTCTTTATACTGAGTTCCCCATAATAAATGTCACACAAATGTCACAATAGAGTATGCATTTCAAAGCCTTAGCAAAGAAATCAAATATTTCAAGAAACTTTGATATGAAAAGAGATATTTCTTCATTTTACTGTCAGAACCCCTCAGTGATTTCTTTTTTCCAGCTCTCTCCCAGTTTATTTCCTATCACAGTTAAAGATCATAGCTACCTCCTGCTTCACTGCAATTTTAGTGCCAAAAAGTAGAATTTGTCTTTTCTTCACTTTCCCTTCCCTTCCCACTAACCTCCCCCAAATGCTGTGGGGACTCAAGAATTACTTATGTTAGGGATTAGGGTTAGAGGATCAGGATTGGTGGCCAGAAGTCTGGGTTAGAGGTATAGGTCAAGGGTTAGGGAGTTACATTTAGAGGTTAGAGGATTAGGGTCAGTGGGTTAGGGTTAGGATTATAGTTAGTCATAACTAGCCTTCTTCCCCCTTCTCTCTCTCCATCTCTCTGGGCCTCCAGGATGGACAGAACTCACCCAGGGTCACACATGAGGCAGGGATTGGGCTGGGCCATTGCCTGTCTTCTCCCCAGTACTGGGCTCTTTTAGAAGAAAAATGAAATGCCTGTCTGGACACTGCCTATTTCAAATATAACACAACCTCAAGTGTTGTAGAAGGGTCAAGAATTGTGGAAGGCCTCAAAAGTCATGCAGGGTTTCCTCCTACCCTCCCTCCAAGAAAGGGTGCTGCTGCCACACTCTGGGCATCTCCAGGTTCCAGTACAGCCTTAACACATGAGGGCACTCAGTAGACATGTCGATTTATACAGGACAGAGTGCAGCAAACTTCCAGCCCCCACATGCAGACTTCTTGAGGGCTGGTGGGGCCATCCTGGGACTGGCTGGGTCCTTCATCCCATATGAGTAGGCAGCAGTAGTCAGGTTTCAGACAGGACAGTATTTGGTCTCTGGCCATCCAGGCAGGCATCTGTGGTCCTCCAGCTTGGGCCAGCCAGGGTCTTGACAACCCCCATGGCCAATTACTGAGCGGCTATGCTCCTGGCAATTTAACAGGCCCATGGGCAGTGTAGACAACCCTTCAGGATATTTCCATTCCTAACATCTGTGTGGTTGAGAAAAACACCTCCTCTATCACAGCCTTCTAGCCTGCCAAGAGAGATAATAATCCTTCAAATGCTGAATGTGGCCCTGACCACAACAGCCATAAAGCAGAATGGCCCTGCAGTCCTTTGGCCTCCCGATTGTAATGTAAACCTTTAACATGCATACTCATTAAGAATCAAGGATATCAAGTCTCTAACCCAGACTTCTGGCCACCAATCCTGATCCTCTAACCCTAATCCCTAACAAGGATTGTGTCTCCCAGTGAGCAGTTTCTCACTGAAGCTGCATGGTCTCAGAGAACCACTTGCATGACCCAGGGCCTGTGGCCTGCCAAGTGTGGATTTGTGTTGTGGAATAGTCCTTGGGTTTCCCACTGCTTCACTGAGCGATAATTTCCTTACCATCCTCACATTTGGTCTCCGCTCTTAGTAAAGGAGAGAGAAGAGACTGTAAAATGGGCCACTTTGTTTTTTGAGGATGGGTGATTAATGTGGCTGGGGAGCAGTTGTGACTCCTGGGCTCCCTCCTCCCAGGGACGCAACTGAGGTCTGTGTGCCTTCCAGTATCTGAGATGTGAGGACCCAATGCCCAAGGCAGGAGCCTTGAGTTTATCACCAACAGTAAAGTTGCTTTTTCAGCAAGTGGAAGAGTGTCTTGCCATTGTGGGAGGACAAGAGCACTGGATGGGCAGCTGCAGCCCCTGACTCTAAGTGAAACCCTTTCTTCCTTGGTCTTCAGATTCTACAACCGTGCAGTGGGCCCTTAAGGGTGTGGAATCTGTTGCTTTCCTTGCCCCAACATCTGTTCTCATGCCTAAGTCCAGCACTATGGCTTTCCTTTAGGAACTGTATCTCCCCCTGCCTCCCATCCAAGCAGCTCCAGAGGGCAGCCCCCAGATTCCACCCACCTTGAAGATGGGCATATTATCCAAATCTAGCCAAACCCATGCTCCAGCCTTTGGGTGCTCTGATAGCTTCAAGGATGAGAATGTGGCCAAAGACATTTAAAGCCATGACTTTTCATGGAACCCAAGGGAAAAAGAATCCCTTTCCAGTAGAATGGACAGTGAGTGAGTGTCAGCGTGGAGTTGCTGGAGGCCCCAGATGCAGTGAGAGAGACTGTGCCTGTGAATGGGGCCTCCCCAAAGGCACTTAGCAGGATGGAGAGTTTTGAGTCCCTGGGTCTGCCAGATCCAAATGAGACTGTGAGCCCCTGGATCTGCCAAATCCAAATCCACTCTTGCCACTTACAAGCATTAATTTTTTCCACCATTTAAAAATATTAACTTATTTTACTGCAGTTAAGTGTGTCCAGTCCCTTGCAATCCAAAATCTTGACACATGGGGATCAACAGTCCCTGAGACTCCCTGTGCACAGTGGCCATAGCTGGGGAGAGGACAGTAGGTGGCATTAGGTCTCAAGGGGACCTCCAGAACAGCTCTGTTCCTGTTCCTTCTCTGTCCCTGGAGAGGAAAACTCCAGAAAAGTGGAAGGAGAACCAGCAGGAGGAAGAAAGAGGTCCCTGGATGGTTAATTGGTCTGCTTGTTTCTTCCTTATGTTAGGGTCCATTTTGTTAACATGTATATTTACTATGAATCCACCCATTTCCTCTAGGTGTCCAGTGTGATGCAATACATTTCTTTTATTTGACCTTTAATATCTACTCTCTTTATAGTTTTCTACAGAATTGTCACAATTAACGAATAAATGTTGATATGTTATTATTTACTAAAGTCCATACTTGATTCAGGTTCCCTCTGCTCTACGTTTTCCTGCTCCAGGATCCCATGCAGGGAACCACATGACATGTGGTCACCATGTCTCTTTAGGCTCTTCTTGGCTGTGACAGTCCCTCAGACTTGTCTTGTTTCAGTGACCTTGGAAGTTTCTAGGAGATCTGCTCAGGTATTTGGTAGAAAGTCCCGCAATGGGATTTAGATGGTGATTTCCTCATGATTAGACTGGGGTTATGGGTTTTGAGGAAGCAGATCACAGAGGTAAAGTGCTCTGTCATCACTTTATATCAAGGGAATACACTCTAGAGGCCACTTATCACTGTGTTCACTATGGTCACCTGGCTGAGGCAGTGTTTTTCAGACTTCTTCACCATGAATTACTCTTTCCCATGTGTGTATGATGAGTCTTCTTGAGCAGGAATACACTATGTGGAGCCTATACTGTAGGAGAGGGGAGTTAGCTTTGCCTCCTTGATGGATGGCTGTATGTCTACACCTATTACGTGGAATTTTATAGGAGAGGTCTATTGAACCCATTTGTAAAACAAACCTGTGTAATCTGTTGATAAAAATGCAACTGAGTAATTTAAAAGATCCCATTGGCTTCATTGAACAATTAATGAAGCAGGCAGCATCCCATCTAGCAAACAAAAAGGAACTCCTTTGAGCTACAGGGAAGGAAAGGCTTTTAAAGACAGTGGGAGAATTGAAAAAAGGAAATTATTAGCAAAGGATGCATTGTTTTAGGCAAGGCCGCCACCCTAAGGGAACCAGAAGAGGCCATTCAGTACGTTTTCCAGGTTACCTGGGGCATGTGTGTGAAACTGCAGTTAGTTTAGATAGTACATCTTGGTTTGCTGACCTGGGTCTCTGAACATAAGTGAGTCCACTTTGAGGCCTGTGGTTTGTTTTTTAACTAATCATTTATTTTTACCGGTGTGGACACCTGGGTAGTCACTTTAAGCTGTTGTATACTCCAGCAGTATAGTGTTTGCTCCTTGGTTCATTCCTGTTTAGCCACTGAGAGCACTTTCCATTGGCTCATGTTTTCATTTGACATATTTCCATCTTTGTGGGGTTTTCCTTGGTACTTCCTTACTTTCTAATATTCAAGATTATCATGGCTCCTATATTGTCTCAGTCTTGGTGTCAGCAATTTCTTCAAGGAGCCCTTGTTCCTTTCATTAGGGAATGGTATGAAAAAAACTTAAATGTGGGAGCTAAATGTGCTCAGTGGACAATGCAAAGAAATGTATGTATGTATTCCAACCTATATATACACACCTAATTATAAAGGTTTCTATGTGGAACTGTCTGTACCTATATTAAATTAAAGATGAGTTTATACTGATGTCCCCAAACTCTCCATCATCACATGGACATTGTGATTTTCTGCCTTTGCTAGTCTGTAACTCCCCACTCCTGCGGTGAGATACCTGGCTCCCACCACCTGCCATTTCTATAATTCATTGCTCCTTTCCAGATTACAGATGTGGGATTTTCAGATCCACCCAGAAGGGAAAAAATCTTATAGAGTCCACTGTTTATGTTAAGTACATTTTTCCTTTAGTTTAGAGATTCCATTAATTTCTAAAGCTACTTAGGTCAGAACACTTTGCCACACAACCTATGTTACAGCAAATACTCAGCGCCCAGGAAGAGACAAGCAACAAGCACTCGGGCAATCAGAAAAGACTGTTCATTTCACACTGGTGCCAGCCCTGCAGAGTCACCTCGAAAGACTGAGCATCTGGCTCAGGTTTTACTGATCTTGTATACATATGTGCTTCTGGGTTGGATAAGACTAGTATAGTCAAACTTCTGGTTCCTGGACGCTGGCTGATGCAAAAGGCAAGTAAGATTGCAGAGGCCGAAAGCATGTAAGGGGAGTATCCGGCCTTGGACATCTGGCTGGCCCTTTTTATTTGCGTTTATCAGCTTTCCTCCTCATTCCCCACTCTTGATTCTCAAGTTGTTGTAGTAGACTTAGAGAAAATCAGTTTGTGAGGGCCAGGGAAACCTTTGCTGCCACGGGAGGTGGGGTGAAGACCATTCTGTCTTCTTCCTGCTAGACAGGGATGTCGAAGGGAGGAATGTGACAACTAGGGTTTTTCACCATTTAAAGGACAATAGCTACAGCTAGAATGGTCCAACTGGAGCATCAGCTGGAGTATTATAGCTTTCAGGCTAGAGGAAACAAATCTGGTTAGCATATTAAGAATATAAGGACCAAACAGGAGGGCTATGAAAAGTATTAGGAGAGGACCAGCTAAAGGGAGGAGCCAGGATGCCCAGTTTTATATATTGCTCCAAGAGTTCCATAAGTCTGCTAATTTCTGCTTCCGTTTGTTGATTTGTTTTCTAACCCAGTGGTGTAAGGTGGTTAAGGTAGAGCCAAGGGCCCACAACTGTTGCCTTAGGGTTAGATTGTCTACTTTTATTTATATCCCACCCTTATGCCCTTGATAATGGGGGGAGGGTACCCATAAAGGATTTTATAAGGGGAGAACCCCATCTGCTGCTTTAGCTTCCCATTTGCAACTGAAGTCTGCATTTCTGAAGGTGCCTTGTCTTTTCCTGACTAATGTTAACTATTTGTCTATCCATATTTCCCCCTGGAAGAGGGCCCGTAACTGCTGTTAGGGAACAGGGATGATAACCGTTCTGGCTTCTTTAGGCTGATAAGGGATGGTGTTGGGGGGTACAGCAGTTAGAGTCTACTCAAGGGTCAGTCGAGAGGCCCACGGTATGGTTCTACAGGAAGGCTGGCAGGCATGAGGTGGCATAAACATTAGCAGACACAAAGAGAAAAACATAAAAATTATATTGACCAACAAGATGGCAACTTAAGATAATGTTCTTAGTGGCTCCTGGGTGGCTAAGTTGGTTGGGTGTCTGACTTTGGCTCAGGTCATGATATCATGGTTCATGAGTTTGAGCCCCATGTCAGACTCTGTGCTGACAGCCTAGAGCCTGGAGTCTGCTTCGGATTCTGTGTGTCTCTCTCTGCCCCTTCCCTATTCATGTTTCTCTCTCTCTCTCTCTCTCTCTCTCTCTCTCTCTCTCTCTCTCAAATATAAATAAACATTTAAAAAAATTTAAAAAGATAATGTTCCTAGTCCCCAAACCAGTCAAACAATCTAGAAGGGACCCTAACTTTGTCCAATTATGCCCAAATGTCATCTATCAGTTCTAAGACTCTGTGAGAATTACTGGTTATATTAAAACAACATATGTCAGGGAATCTCTCATATCCCAGGTGATGGACAAGCAGTAAGTAATCAATGATGGCCCTATTCTCCAAGAGTTTGGCCCTAACTTTATTTAATTTTTTTAAAGCATCTAATGCTTATGAGGTGTTATTTATAGCTTTGCTGAGTATAAGCAGACAGTTTGTTTTCTTTTGAGGTGTAAAACTTTTCCAGGAGCTGGGAGTCCTAATTAGAGAAAGAGTCAAGGCAGTCATTTATCATATCTTAGAGGTTGATACTATGTGGTGAACTGTCCTTGACAAATTTTTTAGTAAACATCCTTTGTGCTATTGGATAAGTTTTATCCCTCCCTAAATGAAGGGCCTGAGGCAGTGGTTTAATGATTTTTTTAGCTCTGTTAGCTCAGCAACAGTAATTACCCCTGCTCTGTTCATAAACATCCCAAGGGCTGGAGTCAGTATCCATTAGTTAGACCCCAGTTTATTTCCTTGGGAGAGTAGGTGGGATTGAGTCTCCTTTAATAGTTGATATAGTGGCACAAAAACAGACACATAGACCAATGGAATAGAATAGAAACCCCAGAACTAGACCCACAAACGTATGGTCAACTAATCTTTGACAAAGCAGGAAAGAACATCCAATGGAAAAAAGACAGTCTCTTTAACAAATGGTGCTGGGAGAACTGGACAGCAACATGCAGAAGATTGAAACTAGACCACTCTCTCACACCATTCACAAAAATAAACTCAAAATGGATAAAGGACCTGAATGCGAGACAGGAAACCATCAAAACCCTAGAGGAGAAAGCAGGAAAAGACCTCTCTGACCTCAGCTGTGGCAATTTCTTACTTGACACATCCCCAAAGGCAAGGGAATTAAAAGCAAAAATGAACTACTGGGACCTTATGAAGATAAAAAGCTTCTGCACTGCAAAGAAAACAACCAATAAAACTAAAAGGCAACCAACAGGGGGCGCCTGGGTGGCTCAGTCGGTTAAGCGTCCGACTTCTGCTCAGGTCATGATCTCATGGTCTGTGAGTTCGGGCCCCACGTCGGGCTCTGTGCTGACAGCTCAGAGCCTGGAGCCTGCTTCGGATTCTGTGTCTTCCTCTCTCTCTGACCCTCCCCTGTTCATGCTCTGTCTCTCTCTGTCTCAAAAATAAATAAACGTTTAAAAAAAAATAAAAATAAAAGGCAACCAACGGAATGGGAAAAGATATTTGCAAATGACATATCGCACAAAGGGCTAGTATCCAAAATCTATAAAGAGCTCACCAAACTCCACACCCAAAAAACAAATAACCCAGTGAAGAAATGGGCAGAAAACATGAATAGACACTTCTTTAAAGAAGACATCCGGATGGCCAACAGGCACATGAAAAGATGCTCAACGTCGCTCCTTATCAGGGAAATACAAATCAGAACCACACTCAGATATCACCTCACGCCAGTCAGAGTGGCCAAAATGAACAAAACAGGAGACTATACATGCTGGAGAGGATGTGGAGAAACGGGAACCCTCTTGCACTGTTGGTGGGAATGCAAATTGGTGCAGCTGCTCTGGAAAGCAGTATGGAGGTTCCTCAGAAAATTAAAAATAGACCTACCCTATGACCCAGGAATAGCACTGCTAGGAATTTACCCAAGGGATACAGGAGTACTGATGCATAGGGGCACTTGTACCCCAATGTTTATAGCAGCACTCTCAACAATAGCCAAATTATGGAAAGAGCGTAAATGTCCATCAACTGATGAATGGATAAAGAAATTGTGGTTTATATACACAATGGAGTACTACGTGGCAATGAGAAAGAATGAAATATGGCCCTTTGTAGCAACATGGATGGAACTGGAGAGTGTTATGCTAAGTGAAATAAGCCATACAAGGAAAGACAGATACCATATGTTTTCACTCTTATGTGGATCCTGAGAAACTTAACAGAAACCCATGGGGGAGGGGAAGGAAAAAAAAAAAAAGAGGTTAGAGTGGGAGAGAGCCAAAGCATAAGAGACTCTTAAAAACTAAGAACAAACTGAGGGTTGATGGGGGGTGGGAGGGAGGGGAGGGTGGGTGATGGGTATTGAGGAGGGCACCTTTTGGGATGAGCACTGGGTGTTGTATGGAAACCAATTTGACAATAAATTTCATATATTGAAAAAAAATAAAGAATAAAAAAATAAAAAATAAACAAATGAAAAAAATAATAATAAAAAAATAAATGTCTGGTAGAACTCCCCTGGGGGGGGGGGGAATAGTTGATATAGCAGGAGAGCTATTTTCTGAACCCTGGTATCCACAGCCTACAATATACAGTAATTTCCCAACTCACATAATTTTTTATCTGTCCTGGAGTTTGTAGCACTATAGTCTCTAATTTAGTTATAATGTCCTTTTTTGCAAGGGAGTAAGGCTCTCTGTCATTATGAGGAATGAATGAGAAAAAATTAGGTTTTCCCTCATACATCCCAGGGGCTGAGAAAAATATTTAGTTAGAAGTTTTCCAGAGATGCCTCTAATTGTAATGCTGGCATTTGGATAGTTGGCCTGGAGTGGAAAGGGGGACAGAAAAGGTGGCTCCAGTATCAAGAAGAAACTGAATCGGCTTCCTAGTTACCTGAATTTTCCAGAGTTACCTGAGGCTCTGGGCTTCCAATAGACAATTGGTTCTGGGAGCCATCCCGAAAAGCCCAGACCCCATCAATCCCTTCCAGGGACACTGGTTATCTGAGCCCTTGCAGATAGAGGTCCCTGGGGGCATTCAGGCTTCCGGTGATTGTCTCCACACAAGGAGCATGGCTTACAGGGCTTTGACTTCATTGTCTCTTCTGAGGGCAGTCTTATTTCCAGGGCCCTCTATGGCCACATACGTGGCATTTGGTGCCAGGACCTCTGGAAGTCTAGTATTACATAGTACTGACATGGTACATAAGGCCATGACCAAGGCCTCAAGATTTTTTTTTTTTAATCTTAGTTGTAATATACCCAATTGGTAGCTCATAAGAGCTCCTTCAGTGTCCCTTCCAGACCAACAGCCAATTTTTGCATTTCCTCTGAATATCTTGGGCTGATTGAGTGACAATTTTGTCCTTTAAAATCATCTCAGCCTTAGAGGTGTCAGGGGAGATACCCATATATTTAATGAGAGCTTCCCTCAACGTCTCCAGGAAGGCCATCAGGCTCTCATTTTGTGTTTGTAAAATAGTGGCTAATTTAGCATTATTTAAGGGCTTCATCTTAGATTTCTTTAATTTTTCTAAAACATAAGCTTGGAGGTGGAGCAATATCATTCCCCATTGGGATGGTCATGGTCCCAATTAGGATCTTGGGGTGGAACTGCCTGAGCTCCAGTAGTAGGGAGCTGAAAGTTGCCTATAGGACCTCCAGTCCCATGGTAATTAATGAGTTGCTCATCTCCATATCTCTTAGCTGCTACCTGAACCCCACATTTTTCTGTCTTAAGAGTCTGATTTAACAAAAGCATTATATTTTTCCAGGTCAACTTAAAAACATACGCAATATTCTGAAAAGTCTGTACATTTTTATCTGATCAGAAAATTTACCTAGATCTCTTTTTATCTGTCTTAAATCTTATAATGTAATGGTTTCCCCTTCTGGCATTCTAGCTTCTTGTAAGGGAAACATGCCTGGATAAGGTGGGTAGCAGGGAGCAGAGTTGAATTTTTTTATATAGATTGAGGACCCGAGGAGGAGGAGGTTGAGGTGGAAGACTTTCTGTCCTCCTTCTCTAGGTCTGCTTTGGATACAGGTAAGGGGCCCTTAATTGTTTCCCCTCTTGATTGCTGGGCTTTAGAAAGGTTTGCCATTAAATCAGAATCCACCTTACATTGCTTACATATATTTTGATTTTTTTAAGCCCCAAAACAATGAACATAGGGGGATTCTCCCCATTTTTCTTTACATTTGCAAAACAACTTCAATTGTAGGATAGTATTATCATTGATATTTTCCTTCTGAAGCCATGTTTTCTCCTCCAATTTGTATTGGGGCCAAGGCTTTGTGCAATAGGAAATGAATCATAATGCATTCCAAAGGAATAATGGCCTTGGTTGGGGAATTATCCATCTATAAGAAAAAGGAAGAAAGGCGTCCCTTATCTCAATTTCCTATAGCCGGCCAGGAGAAACCTGATCTTCTGACCCCGTGTTTTGGCTGGCTATGTGACTGGCAGCCAAAAGCCCTGTCAGTCTTGTGAGGTGCTGGGAGTAGCCACTCTTACCCAGGCTTGACCTTACCCCTGAGAGCTGACCTTTTCTTCCCCAATTTCTCCTACCCCTCCGTTTCCTGTCTGCAGGACCTTGGGGGTATGGACTGTGACCAAGCGAGACTTCCCTGGTTGTCATAGAATGCACTAATTTTATTTTTGCCCAACAGGAACTTACATATTGATCACCCACCATTGAGGGAGGGGATTAAAGGGCCAAAGCCAAGGTCTATTTCCCTGCCTTTTTTAGCAATGCCCACACACATATGTTCCAGCCATGTGGATATCAATTTCGGCATACAACGGGCTAAGTTTAGTAAGATGGCTCCCATGTATCTCAGTAAAAGCCCTTTATATATCATCCATTCCTCATATGGCAGAGGCATCCATTCTCTGCTAAACAGAAACAACACAAATGTGGAGAATTTGGAGGCCGACACCAAGGGTATTGCTATTATTTTCCAAGCCTTTGTTTGGATCAAAGGAGGAGGAATTGAATCTTAACACGGTGCAATTTACAATCCATTTATTTTTTAAAATTTTTTAATGTTTATTTATTTTTGAGAAGGGGAGGAGGGGAGGACATAGAGGGAGACACAGAATCCAAAGCAGGTTCCAGGCTCTGAGCTGTCAGCACAGAGCCCGATGCAGGGCTCGAACTCACGAACTGTGAGATCATGACTTGATCTGAAGTCGGATGCTCAACTGACTGAGCCACCCAGGTGCCCCTAAAATCCAATTATTTTAACCTTAGCCCATCCTGACCACACATAAAATTCCTTTCCAAAGATTTCCCCACATAGACCTTCTACAACTTTCCTTTCCATTTAGATTTTCTCCCAAGCCATTTCTTTTAAAATAACCAGTCTCGGGGCGCCTGGGTGGCGCAGTCGGTTAAGCGTCCGACTTCAGCCAGGTCACGATCTCGCGGTCCGTGAGTTCGAGCCCCGCGACAGGCTCTGGGCTGATGGCTCGGAGCCTGGAGCCTGTTTCCGATTCTGTGTCTCCCTCTCTCTCTGCCCCTCCCCCGTTCATGCTCTGTCTCTCTCTGTCCCAAAAATAAATAAAAAACGTTGAAAAAAAAATTTTAAATAACCAGTCTCATTTAGGACAAGGTTACTTTCTTTTACCTTCACCAAAAATATATTTCAATTTCTTATATCTTTCTTTCATATCTCCTACTTCTCTACAGAGTTCCTTTTCTTATTTCCATCAGTGTTAACTACATTTAGCAGAATTTTAACTCTTAGAAATCTTAGTCTCCACTGAAAACTAAGTAGTAACCAAATGTGAACTCTACGTTACAGCAGAATTTCTTTAGATGACAAACTTATGAATCTATTAAGCATGTTTCCTCACATATCCAAATATCCTTTGTTTCTCTGCAACAAGTCAGAAGCACAAACCTACATTTAGTAATTAGTAATTAGCCTCTTATCTCGCCTGATATCCAACTAATTCAATCTCAATTCTCAATTTATCATGCAAGCAAAACTTTAACATTTTAGGTTACCAAAAACTTTGAAAGCTATCGTAAAAATTACCCATGAAAACTTTGAGACAGACAAAATTAACCATCATTATAAGTCACCTTTTTTGCTGACAAATTGTAACAGAGATAACAAGACCTTATTTGACCTTCAGAAAACATTAGGTAGAAAAAAATTTTATGGGGGCGCCTGGGTGGCTCAGTCAGTTAAGCATCTGACTTCGGCTCAGGTTATGATCTCACAGCTTGTGGTTTTGAGCCCCATGTCAAGCTCTGTGCTGACAGCTCAGAGCCTGGAGCCTGCTTCGGATTCTGTACCTCCCTCTTTCTCTCTGTCCCTCCCCCGCTCACACTCTGTCTCTCCCTCAAAAAATAAACATTAAAAATTTTTTTTAAAAAAAAGTTTTATTTACTTAATGATAACTTTAAAGACGTCTATCTTAAACCAACAAACTTAATACGTTTAAATATCAAATCCCTTTCAATATCAAATATGTTCCATCTGTGTTCATTTAACACAGATGTCCATTTAAAACACAGATGTTCGGGGCACCTGGGTGGCTCAGTCGGTTAAGGGTCTGACTTCAGCTCAGGTCACGATCTCACAGTCCATGAGTTCGAGCCCCATGTCGGGTTTTGTGCTGACAGCTCAGAGCCTGGAGCCTGCTTTGGATTCTGTGTCTCCCTCTCTCTCTGCCCCTCCTCTGCTCATGCTCTGTCTCTCTCTGTCTCAAAAATAAATAAAAACATTTAAAAACATTAAAAATAAATAAATAAAAATAAAACACAGATGTTCAATCTGTGTTCATTCATTAATTTGTTCCCAATTGTCTATTTCTACCTGGGGCACCAGTGGGGAAACTTGAAATGGGTTAGGGTTAAAGTTAGGGGTAGGGGTAGCGGTTAGGGTAGGTGTAGGGTTAGGGTTAGGGTTAGGTATAGGTTAAGGCTGCCGGTCAGGCTTAGATTTTGGCTTCCAGGGCCAGCCTCTTGTGTGGGCCACTCTTCAGCAGGGCGTCAGGAGCCCCGTCGTGCAAATCCAATTGGGCTTTGGAAATGACATGGTGATTTTCCACATTCCCTCAAATTGATCATGCACCGCTACTGGGACCCATGTGCATGGTGTTTTCAGAGTTAGGAATGGGTCCTCATCAGGAGACAGCCTTAGCTTCAGTGAGGGTTCGGTCCAGAGACATCACCAGGGATGAAGTGACTCCAGTCTCGTGATTTCCCTCGAGGGCTGAAGCGAGGGCCCATGAAGGGTGCAGGTCAAGTGTAGGTAAGGGATAGAGTTAGGGTTAGGGTGAGGGTTATGGTTAGGGTTACAGTTAGGGTTAGGTTTAGGTCCAAGGAGGCTCCAGGGTCTGAACCCAGAGCAGTGCAGTTGTCTCCCTGAAGGGCTGAGTGGCCTGCACAAGGGAGGGTTCCTGTCAGGATTAGTCCTTGTGTTCCAAAGCCAGACAAATGTATGTGCCACTCTTCGGGTAGGCTCAGGAATCCTCTCCTTCAGCTGCAGTCACGCTTGGGAAATGACATGATGTTCCACGTTACATGCGGAGTATTTCTACACCGATTCTGGAACCCGTGTGTTTGCTGTTGTCAGACTTTGGAATTGGGTCCCCATGGGGAGAGAGCCTTAGCTAGGGTTAGGGTTTGGTCCAGGGACATCGCCGGGGCTGAAGCGACACCAGTTTCGTGATCTCTCTCGAGGGCTGAAGTGAGGGCATATGCGAGGGTGCGGATCAAGTGTAGGGTTAGAGTTTGAGACACGGTTAGGGTTAGGGTGAGGGTTATGGTTAGGGTTACAGTTAGGGTTAGGGTTAGGTCCCAGGAGGCTCCAGCTGCTGAACCCAGAGCAGTGCAGTTGTCTCCCCGACGGGCTGAGTGGAGTACACATGGGAAGGTGCCAGTCAGGATTAGTCTTTGGGTTCCAAGGCCACACAACTGTATGGGCCACTGGTCGGGTTGGCAGCAGGAATCCTCCTGGGCAGCTTCTTCCGGGCCTTGGAAATGACATGTTGATGTTCCAGGTTCTGTGCCAAGTGATCCTGCACCGCTCTTGGACCCCATGTGCATGGTATTGTCAGACTTTGGTATTGGGTCCCCATGGGGAGAGAGCCTTAGCTAGGGTTAGGGTTTGGTCCAGGAATGCCGCCAGGGCCGAAGCTACTCCAGGCTGGTGATCTCCCTGGAGGGCTGAAGTGAGGGCCCATGGGATGGTGCAGGTCAAGCATAGGGTTAGGTTTGGAGATAGGGTTAGGTTTCGGTTGAGGGTTATTGTTAGGGTTTCAGTTATATTTAGGGTTAGGTCCCAGGAGACTCCAGGGACTGAACTCACAACCGTGCAGTTGTTGACCAAAAGGGCTGAGTGGAGTGCATAAGGGAGGGTGCCGGTCCGGATTAGTTTTTGGGTTCCATGGCCAGACAAATGTATAGGCCACCCTCCAAGGCAGGATGTGGGATCCCCCCAGGGCAGTACTAGACCTGCAAGGTAGAATTCCGGACCCCCAA